>NW_021246875.1:0-16696 GCF_002162155.2 Triticum dicoccoides | reverse complement strand
TATCTTACTTGGGAGTTAGAAACTGAACAACGATTTACATGTTTACAATATCCTGAGGAGAGACGAGTTGCTGCTGCTGTTTGTGCTTTCACTAGTTTTGCATGTGTATGGTGGTCTGAACATTGTAGATTATATCCTATTCCAACTACTTGGGCTGCTTTGAAAACTGCTATGCGCACGCGTTGGGTTCCACCATATTATCAACGTGAATTGCTTCAAAAATTGCAGCGTTTAAGACAAGGGAAAAATTCTGTAGAAGAATATTATCAGGAATTACAAACTGGCATGATTAGATGTGGTATTGTTGAGGAGAATGAAGCTATGCTTGCACGTTTTCTGGGTGGATTAAATAGAGAGATTCAGACCATTCTAGACTATAAGGAGTATACTAATATCACTCGTTTATTCCATCTTGCTTCTAAAGCTGAACGTGAAGTGCAGGATCGACAAGCATTGGGGCGAACAAACTTTTCTGCAGGCCGACCTTCATCATGGACACCACGTGCATCTTCTACTTCAACTGCACCAGCACCTCCATCCGGTGCCACCTCCAGCCGTGATACAAGAAAACAGGCACAACCACCATTATCTGCCAAGAGCGCACCTGCGGGGCCTGCACAGCGTTCTTCTTCTTCCATGGCATCAACAGGGCACACAAGTGATATTATTTGTCGTCGTTGTAAGGGAGGAGGTCATTATGCGAGGGAATGCAAATCTCCGCGTGTGATGATTGCTACCGCGGATGGTGGATATGAGTCCGCTAGTGACTATGATGAGGAGACATTGGCTCTTATTACACGTGAAGAACATGGTGGAGATGATTCTGATCATGAGACGCACTACATGTCTCCTGAAGACGCTGACAAGTATGAATGTTTAGTTGCTCAACGTGTTTTGAGTGTGCAGGTCACACAAGCTGAGCAAAATCAGAGGCACAATTTGTTCCATACCAAGGGAGTTGTGAAGGAACGTTCTGTGCGCGTCATGATAGACGGAGGGAGCTGCAACAACTTGGCTAGCATGGAGATGGTGGAGAAGCTTTCTCTCACCACAAGACCACATCCACATCCTTACTACATCCAATGGTTCAACAACAGCGGCAAGGTTAAGGTAACACGTACTGTTTGTGTGCATTTTAGTATCTCTACATATGCTGATTATGTTGATTGTGATGTGGTACCTATGCAAGCATGTTCCTTATTACTTGGTAGACCATGGCAATTTGATAAAAATTCTGTACACCATGGTAGAAACAATCACTATACTCTTGTTCATAAGGATAAAAATATTACTTTGCTTCCTATGACTCCTGATTCCATTCTGAAAGATGATATTAATAGAGCTAATAAAGCACAACAGGAGAAGAATAAGAGTGAAAATCAGATTGTGGCAAAAGAATTTGAGCAACAAATGAAGCCTAACAATAAACCATCTAGTGTTGCTTCTGAAATTAAATTGAAAAGTGCATGTTTATTTGCCACCAAATCTGATATTGATGAGCTAGATTTCAGCAAATCTGTTTGCTATGCTTTTGTGTGCAAAGGGGCATTATTTTCATTCGAGGACGTGCCTTCCTCTTTGCCTCCTGCTGTCACTAACATTTTGCAGGAGTTCGCTGACGTTTTTCCACAAGACGTGCCACCGGGATTACCGCCTATTCGAGGGATTGAGCATCAGATTGACTTAATTCCCGGTGCTTCACTGCCAAACCGTGCACCATACCGTACCAATCCAGAGGAGACGAAGGAGATTATGCGTCAAGTACAAGAGCTTCTCGACAAAGGTTATATACGCGAATCCCTTAGTCCTTGTGCTGTTCCTATTATTCTAGTGCCGAAAAAGGATGGTACATCACGTATGTGTGTTGATTGTAGAGGCATTAATAATATTACTATTCGTTATCGTCATCCTATTCCTAGGCTAGATGATATGCTTGATGAATTGAGTGGCTCTACAATATTCTCCAAAGTTGATTTGCGTAGTGGCTACCATCAAATTCGTATGAAATTGGGAGGTGAATGGAAAACAGCATTTAAAACTAAGTTTGGATTATATGAGTGGTTAGTCATGCCTTTTGGGTTAACTAATGCACCTAGTACTTTCATGAGATTAATGAACGAAGTTTTACGTGCTTTCATTGGACGATTTGTGGTAGTTTACTTTGATGACATATTGATTTATAGCAGATCTTTGGAAGAACATTTGGAACATTTACGTGCTGTTTTTATTGCTCTACGTGATGCACGTTTGTTTGGTAACCTTGGGAAGTGCACCTTTTGCACCGACCGAGTATCTTTTCTTGGCTATGTTGTTACTCCACAGGGAATTGAAGTTGATAAAGCCAAGATTGAAGCGATGATGCTGTTAATGTTGCTGATTTTTCTTTCGTGAAATTATTCGCTTGCATGGTGTGCCAAATACTATTGTTTCAGATCGTGATACTAAATTTCTTAGCCACTTTTGGAGATGTTTATGGGCTAAGTTGGGGACTAAACTACTTTTTAGTACTACTTGTCACCCCCAAACTGATGGACAAACTGAAGTAGTCAATAGAACGTTGTCTACTATGCTTAGGGCTGTTTTGAAGAATAATAAGAAAATGTGGGAGGAATGCTTGCCTCATATTGAATTTGCTTATAATCGTTCATTGCATTCTACTACTAAGATGTGCCCTTTTGAAGTTGTGTATGGTTTCCTACCTCGTGCACCTATTGATTTGTTGCCTCTTCCATCTTCGGAGAAGGTTAATTTTGATGCTAAACAACGTGCTGAATTGATTTTAAAAATGCATGAGTTAACTAAGGAAAACATTGAGCGTATGAATGCTAAATATAAACTTGCTGGAGATAAGGGTAGAAAACATGTTGTGTTTGCACCTGGAGATCTTGTTTGGTTACATTTGCGTAAGGATAGATTTCCTGATTTGCGCAAATCAAAGCTAATGCCACGTGCTGACGGTCCCTTTAAGGTATTAGAGAAAATAAATGATAATGCATATAAACTTGAGCTGCCTGCAGATTTTGGGGTTAGTCCCACTTTTAACATTGCAGATTTGAAGCCTTATTTGGGTGAGGAAGATGAACTTCCGTCGAGGACGACTTCATTTCAAGAAGGGGAGGATGATGAGGACATCAATACAATTGTTACACCCACAGCCCCTGCTGCTATACATACTGGACCAATTACTAGAGCTCGTGCACGCCAACTAAATTACCAGGTACTTTCGTTTCTTGGTAATGATTCTAATGTTCATGAGAATATGATGCTGCCTAAATTGGATACATTTGTTTTGCTTACAAATGAAGGGCCTAGCTTGGAGAAGGATGAACATTGGAGCAAGAACAAGCATGGAGATGATGGCATACGCAAGGGAAACAAGAACGGAGTTACAAGTGATGATTTCAGGACATTGAAGCCACCATAATGGGTGCATGAAGCCTTGGACGAAATATACAAGATGCCACTTCATTAATTTCGTCCCGAGGCTATTTTAGGTGCTGCGTCACCTTATTATTGGGCCAGGCCCATGTAATTTCGAAATACATAAGTATAGGCTATTTTTAGAGTCCGTATGTGTGGGGAAACAAGAGATAGGGTTGATTTCGGACCCCTCCACCAAGGGCCACGAAATTCCCCCCTCTTCCTCCATATATACAGCCCTTAGGGCATCGTTTAGACTTTGGGTTTTGTTTAGATTAAAAGTTCGCCATAGCTGCAACTTCGCGTACTTCGTTTGTGTTCAACGACCAGACAAAGGCGTCACAGAACCCCACCTTGATCAATAAAGCTTTCATCTTATATTCGCAATATCCAGATTGCAATCTTAGTTTCTTGCTTGTTCTTCGTTTGCTCGCAGGAAACAGACCCTCGTGGTCAGGTTGATCGTGCTCCGGCGTGGTCAATAACCTCTCGGAGTTGGTTTAGCGATTGCTAAGGCGCGACGTCCTCGCACGTTCGTAGTCGGATCGTCAAAGTCGACTTCCACCAAAGCGATATCCATCATCTCATCGAAAGACGGGACACCTTTGCCTCTATCACCCTCTTGGTCAGGTTGATCGTGCTCCGGCGTGGTCAATAACCTCTCGGAGTTGGTTTAGCGATTGCTAAGGCGCGACGTCCTCGCACGTTCGTAGTCGGATCGTCAAAGTCGACTGCCACCAAAGCGATATCCATCATCTCATCGAAAGACGGGACACCTTTGCCTCTATCAGAACCTGTTGTTGATCTTGATAACCCACAATCAAAGAATCAACGTTATGATAAGAAAGACTTTGTTGTTAGGAAACATGGTAAAGAAAGAGAACCCTGGGTTTTGCCTTTTCCTCCCAAACCATCCAAGAAAAAGGATGATGAGGATTTTGAGCGCTTTGCTGAAATGATTAGACCTATATTTTTGCGTATGCGGTTAACTGATATGCTTAAAATGAACCCTTATGCTAAGTACATGAAAGAAATTTTTACAAATAAGAGAAAGATACCGGAAGCTGAAATTTCCACCATGCTTGCTAATTATACTTTTAAGGGTGGAATACCAAAGAAACTTGGAGATCCAGGAGTACCCACTATACCATGCTCCATTAAAAGAAACTATGTTAAAACTGCTTTAGGTGATCTTGGAGCCGGTGTTAGTGTTATGCCTCTCTCTTTATATCGTAGACTTGATTTGAATAAGTTGACACCTACTGAAATATATTTGCAAATGGCTGATAAATCAACTACTATACTTGTCGGTATTTCTGAGGATGTGCCTGTTGTAGTTGCAAACGTTACTATTTTAACGGACTTTGTTATTCTTGATATTCCCGAGGACGATAGTATGTCTATTATTCTTGGAAGACCCTTTTTGAATACTGCAGGGGCTGTTATTGATTGCACTAAAGGCAATGTCACTTTTCATGTTAATGGTAATGAGCATACGGTACACTTTCCGAGGAAACAACCTCAAGTTCATAGTATCAACTCTATTGGAAAAATTCCATCGATTATATTTGGAGGTTTTGAATTTCCTCTTCCTATTGTCAAGAAGAAATATGATATTCTTATTATTGGGGATGTGCATATCCCCGTTGAGGTAACATAGTGTTATTCGAAATTTCTCCAGTTCCATGTTATTCGGGAGTTCATTAACAAGACTTGATCAACCTTGTTAGTGGATTCCTTTTGATGAGCATGAGATGGATGAAACTAGAAGGCACAACCTTCTGTACCCTCTTTCTACTTTCTGTTATTTATATTAAATAAAATAAAAATAAGTATTTTCTGTATGTTATCTGATTTTATCCATGCAATACAAAAATACCCCGAAAATAAAAGTTCTCCAAATGCCCTGAAATTTAAATATGATTTTTTCTGGAATATTTGAGAATATTTGGCACCAAGAACACAACACGAGGGGCATCCACCTGGCCACGAGGGTGGAGGGCGTGCCCTACCCCCCTAGGCACGCCCCCTGCCTCGTGGGACCATGGTGGCCCTCCTCCACTTATTCCTGCACCCACACACTCCTTCTTCCTCCCACAAACACGAATATTCAGGTCAAACCCGAGTCCAAGCTCATTTTGCTGCCATTTTCGATCTCCTTGCTTAAAGCACCTCTCACAAAACTGCTTGGGGAGATTGTTCCTTGGTATGTGACTCCTCCATTGGTCCAATTAGTTTTTGTTCTAGTTCTTTATTCATTGCAAATTTGTGCTGCCTAGGTGACCATGTTATTGAGCTTGCATGTCAAATTTATATGGTCAAAAGTAGTTCTAATGCATGATATAGGCTCTAGGCACTTGTAGGAGTTGTTGCTATCAATTTTGTTGAACTTGGTTCACTTTTGTTTCAAATTACTAAAAATTTCAGAAATTTTTCATAGGAATAAATATGCTTAGGAAAATGTACCAAGGTGGTTCTTCAAGGAAGCAAGGACCCAGGCTTGCAATGCGTGATGCTAATGAAGAACCACCAAGAGATGCTCCGGTGCGTCCTTGTGAATGGCCTTCCGAAATTTTTTGGGATCGAGTGGGAATTAAGGAAGAATTTAACCCATATTTGCGTAACGCTGATCTTGTGAGCTTCGAGGAAGAAACGTGCCGCCAGTATCACTATCTCACTAGTTCCTTTGTGAGGAGGTTTGAATTTTCATCTTCACGTAATTCTCCAACTGTCCTGTTTGATCTTTATGAAAATTCTTACACTATGGACTTAGAGTATTTTACCACTGCTTGCAAACTTCCACAATGGGGTAGTGTCAGGGAACCTCGCAAATCTGAATTTAGAGATTTTCTTGCTAGTATAACTGTGGGGGAATCTAGAGATATAACGCAAGCTACCATAGGGAGCATTCACTTTCCTGCTATACATTATTTTGCTCTCTTCATAGGTAGATGCATTGATGGTAAAGATGAGGCATGTCACATGTGTGTCCCTGACCTCAGTATTCTTAGGAGTGCTGTGTTAGGAGATAAATCTTATAATTTGGGAGCCATTGTTGCACGTAGGTTGCATCTTAATAGATTTAATGGAGATTTGTTTGGTGGAATTTATGCAACCCGCATAGCTAATTTTCTTGGTATAGCCATACGTGAAGATGATATTGAGTTGCCTCCTGCTTATTTGGATTATGAGGCTATGGTTCACCACCAGTTTGTCGAGAGGAATGAATCACCTCTCCAGTATCGCTTAATCTTTGACAGACGCCGTGCTGTCCGTATTACTCTCCCTGCTCCTTCCTTCTTTGATTATCAGGCAAAAGGAAGATATGTTATTACTAGAGAGGAGGCAGATGAGTACTAGATGAGGGCAGAGGCCGCTCGTCTCCACGCTGCAGCTCAGGAGGTGATAGCCACTGCATCTTAGTACGACCCGGACTATTATTATGGATATCCGCTAGGCCAGCCGTGGCCATAGACCAACTTAGGCCAAAAGCCTAAGCTTGGGGGAGTACATATTTCCCACCGACATTACATTCATGTTCACACACTCATTGCTAGATGTCGGTGCTCATACTTTTTCATTGTATCATCCATGCTAGTTTATTTTCCTTTTTATGCTTTCTTCTTGTGTATTTAATAAACCTTAAGAAAAAACCAAAAAATTAGTTGTAGCTTTTAATTAGTTTAGTTTCCATGCTTGTAGCAGTAATTAAAAAGAAAACCCAAAAATATTTCATGTTCTTCTTTTGCTTGTTGGGAGCTTTCCCGTGTAAATAGTTTTATTTCTTTTCTTTGGGGGTCGATAGGAGAACAACATAATTAAATTGTTGAAGCGGCTCTTATATGCATTATTGTTGATCTGACAAAAGAGCCCATATTCCCTTGTCTTCTCCTGTTTATTGAATGCTTGCAGATTCCAGCTTAGTCCAATGCACGTGCACTCTTATTATTATCCACATCATTCGGTCGTGCAAGTGAAAGGCAATAATGATGATTATATGATGAACTGATTGAGATGAGAAAGCTGGTATGAACTCGACCTCTCTTGTTTTTGTAAATTTGATTAGTTCATCGTTCCTGATTCAGCCTATTATGAATAAACATGTTTGCAATGAAAACTAGAGATCATAGTTTCTTGTGCCATGCTTAATTAGCTAGGAGCTTATAATGGTTTACCTTGCGTGCCAACATGCTATTAAAATGGTTGTGATGTGGTATGATAGGGTGGTATCCTCCTCTGAATGATTTAAGTGACTTGACTTGGTGCATGTTCACACATGTAGTTGAAACAAAATCAACATAGCCTTCATGATATTTATGTTCATGGTGGATTATATCCTACTCATGCTTGCATTCGGTGTTGATTAATTTTAATGCATGTTCATGACTGTTGTCGCTCTCTAGCTGGTCGCTTCCCAGTCTTTTGCTAGCCTTCACTTGTACTAAGCGGGAATAATGCTTGTGCATCCAACTCCATAAACCCCAAAGTTGTTCCATATGAGTCCACCATACCTACCTATATACGGTATCTACCTGCCGTTCCAAGTAAATTTGTATGTGCCAAACTCTAAACCTTCAAATAAAAATCCTGTTTTGTATGCTCGAATAGCTCATGTATCAACTAGGGCTGTCCGTATCTTCCATGTTAGGCGGGTTATTCTCAAGAGGAGTGGACTCCGCTCCTCACTCACGAGAAAATGGCTGGTCACCGGGATGCCCAGTCCCATGCTTTATGCAAACTAAATCAAAATAATTGCAAACAAAACTCCCCCTGGGACTCTTGTTAGTTGGAGGCACTCGTTGTTTCAAGCAAGCCATAGATTGATGCTTGTTGGTGTAGGGGGAGTATAAACTTTACCATTCTGCTTGGGAACCGCCTATAATGTGTGTAGCATGGAAGATATCGCCATATCTTGGTTGTTATGTTGAAAATGAAAGTATACTGCTCAAAATATTATTCACCTCTATTTCAAAACCGAGCTCTAGCACCTCTACAAATCCCTGCTTCCCTCTGCGAAGGGCCTATCTATTTACTTTTATGTTGAGTCATCCTCCTCTTATTAAAAAGTACCAGTTGGAGAGCACCGATGTCATTTGCATTCATTACTGTTAGTTTACATTGAGTATGACTTGACTGGATCTCTTTTACCATGAATTACAATGTCTAGTCAATCCTTGATCTTTAAAGGTGCTCTGCATTTATGTTTTGCGGTCTCAGAAAGGGCTAGCGAGATACCATCTTGTTATATCATATTATGATTGTTTTGAGAAAGTGTTGTCATCCGAGATTTATTATTATTGCTCGCTAGTTGATTATGCCATTGATATGAGTAAACATGAGACCTATGCGTTATTGTGAATATGGTTAGTTCATAATCTTTGTTGAAAACTTCAATGCTGGCTTTACATATTTACAACAACAAGAGCAAACAGAGTTTGTAAAAGTTTTTCTTTTATCACTTTCAGTTTATCAACTGAATTGTTTGAGGACAAGCAAAGGTTTAAGCTTGGGGGAGTTGATATGTCTCCGTCGTATCTACTTTTCCAAAAACTTTTGCCCTTGTTTTGGACTCTAACTTGCATGATTTGAATGGAACTAACCCGGACTGACGCTGTTTTCAGAAGAATTACCATGGTGTTATTTATGTGCAGAAACAAAAGTTCTCGGAATGACTTGAAACTTCACGGAACAACTTTTCAGAAATAATAAAAAATCCTTGCAAAAGCAGAAGAACAGGGGCCCACACCCTAGCCACGAGGGTGGGGGCGCGCGCGCCCCCTACCTCGTGGGCCCCCTAGAGCTCCTCCGACCTCGACTCCAACTCTATATATTTGCTTTCGGGGACAAAAAATAAGAGAGAAGGATTCATCACGTTTTACGATACGGAGCCGCCGCCAAGCCCTAAAACCTCTCGCGAGGGCTGATCTGGAGTCCGTTCGGGGCTCCGGAGAGGGGAATCCGTCGCCATCATCATCATGAACCATCCTCCATCACCAATTTCATGATGCTCACTGTCGTGCATGAGTAATTCATCGTAGGCTTGCTGGACGGTGATGGGTTGGATGAGATTTATCATGTAATCGAGTTAGTTTTGTTAGTGTTTGATCCCTAGTATCCACTATGTTCTGAGATTGATGTTGCTATGACTTTGCTATGCTTAATGCTTCTCAGTAGGGCCCGAGTGCCATGATTTCAGATCTGAACCTATTATGTTTTCATCAATATATGAGAGTTCTTGATCCTATCTTGCAAGTCTGTAGTCACCTATTATGTGTTATGATCTGTTAACCCCGAAGTGACAATAATCGGGATACTTACCGGTGATGACCGTAGTTTGAGGAGTTCATGCATACACTATGTGTTAATGCTTTGGTCCGGTACTCTATGATGAGGACATCAATACCATTGTTACACCCACAGCCCCTGCTGCTATACATACTGGACCAATTACTAGAGCTCGTGCACGCCAATTGAATTATCAGGTACTTTCGTTTCTTGGTAACGATTCTAATGTTCCTGAGAATATGATGCTGCCTAAATTGGATACATTTTTTTGCTTACAAATGAAGGGCCTAACTTGGACAAGAAAGATGAACCTTGGATCAAGTTCAAGCATGGAGATGATGGCATGCGCAAGGGGGTCAAGAACGGAGTTACAAGTGATGATTTCAGGACTTTAAAGCCACCAAAAGGAGTGCATGAAGCCTTGGATGAAATATACAAGATGCCACTTCATAAATTTCGTCCAGAGGCTGTTTTAGGTGATGCGTCACCTTATTATTGGGCCACGCCCATGTATTTTAAAATACTTAAGTATAGGCTGTTTTTAGAGTCCGTATGTGTGGGGAAACAAGAGTTAGGGTTGGTTTCGGACCCCTCCTCCAAGGACCACGAAATTCCCCCCTCTTCCTCCATATATACAGCCCTTAGGGCGTCATTTAGACTTTGGGTTTTGTTTAGATTAAAGTTCTCCCTAGCTGCAACTTCGCGTACTTAGTTTGTGTTCAACGACCAGACAAAGGCGTCGCAGAACCCCACCTTGATCAATAAAGCTTTCATGTTATATTTGCAATATCCAGATTTCCATCTCAGTTTCTTGCTTGTTCTTCGTTTGCTCGCAGGAAATAGACCCTCGTGGTCAGGTTGATCGTGCTTCGGCATGGTCAATAACCCTCGGAAGTTGGTTTAGCGATTGCTAAGGCGCGACGTCTCGCACGTTCGTAGTCGGATCGTCAAGGTCGACTCCCATAGAAAACGATAGCCACCATCTCATCGAAACATTGGGACACCTTCGCCTCTATCAAGTGGTATCAGATTTCCAGGTTGCTCGGTGAGATTTTACCATTTTTCGTAGTTTAGGTCGAGTGTGTTCTTCATATGATGAGGACATCAATAGAATTGTTACACCCACAGCCCCTGCTGCTATACATACTGGACCAATTACTAGAGCTCGTGCACGCCAACTAAATTACCAGGTACTTTCGTTTCTTGGTAATGATTCTAATGTTCATGAGAATATGATGCTGCCTAAATTGGATACATTTGTTTTGCTTACAAATGAAGGGCCTAGCTTGGAGAAGGATGAACATTGGAGCAAGAACAAGCATGGAGATGATGGCATGCACAAGGGGAACAAGAACGGAGTTACAAGTGATGATTTCAGGACTTTGAAGCCACCATAATGGGTGCATGAAGCCTTGGACGAAATATACAAGATGCCACTTCATAAATTTCGTCCCGAGGCTATTTTAGGTGTTGCGTCACCTTATTATTGGGCCAGGCCCATGTAATTTCGAAATACATAAGTATAGGCTATTTTTAGAGTCCGTATGTGTGGGGAAACAAGAGATAGGGTTGATTTCGGACTCCTCCACCAAGGGCCACGAAATTCCCCCCTCTTCCTCCATATATACAGCCCTTAGGGCATCGTTTAGACTTTGGGTTTTGTTTAGATTAAAAGTTCGCCATAGCTGCAACTTCGCATACTTCGTTTGTGTTCAACGACCAGACAAAGGCGTCACAGAACCCCACCTTGATCAATAAAGCTTTCATCTTATATTCGCAATATCCAGATTGCAATCTTAGTTTCTTGCTTGTTCTTCGTTTGCTCGCAGGAAACAGACCCTCGTGGTCAGGTTGATCGTGCTCCGGCGTGGTCAATAACCTCTCGGAGTTGGTTTAGCGATTGCTAAGGCGCGACGTCCTCGCACGTTCGTAGTCGGATCGTCAAAGTCGACTTCCACCAAAGCGAAATCCACCATCTCATCGAAAGACGGGACACCTTTGCCTCTATCAAGTGGTATCAGATTTCCAGGTTGCTCGGTGAGATTTTGCAGTTTTTTAGTAGTTTAGATCGAGTCTGTTCTTCATACCTATAGTCCACGAAAAAGCCACAAAAAAAATTAGGGTTAGTTCATCATATCCGAACCAATCTGAGCCTTGCATAATCTTTTTAGGGTTTTGCTTTGTTGAATTTGCGGTTGCATCATCGTGTCTAGTTGCTGGTCTTAGAGTCTAGTCTTTTAGAGTTTCGAGTTCTGGTCATAAGTTGTCACGCCGCCGCCGCACCATCATCATCGCCCCTGCCATCTACCACCACCGCACCGAATCCGTATCCATATACCACCACCAATCCGTGTCCATATACCACCACCGATCCATATCCATATACTACCACCGCTACCACCACCGCTGCCATATACCACCACCATATATCCACCACCAATCCGAGTTCTTTGCTTATTAGGTTTGTTTTCGGGATCCATCTAGATTCCGATTCGTGTTTTCTTGCCGGAGTCGGGTAGCCACGCTCCGTTTAGGCCCAAAATTTTTCGAAAACGCATTTTTCGAAAAAATTTCTGGCTATCCTATTTTTAGGTGTTTCTGAGTGTTTTGAGACAGGTGCCATTATAGGAAGTTTTTTTTGACCCGTTTCCAGTTTTTGGGTCCGGGCAGCCGAAAAAAAAATTGGTCGAAAAAATTTCGTGCCCATCCTGTCAGTTTGAGCTAGGAAGAGTTTTGAGACACTCGCCATTATAGTGATTTTTCGCAAAAAAAAAAAGCAGCGCAAAAAAAAAAGAAAAAAGAGCGAAAAAAAATTCAGGAGTGTGCTTTTCCCTTGTTTACGTGCCGCGCCGTGATTTTGTTAGTGTTCTAGGCTCGCGTCTCTAGCACAGTCTAGCCTAGGACCAGCACAGTACCGTCGTTGAGCGTTTATTCAACTTTGCATCTCTGAATTGATTATTGCTGACCCTTTTTGCTACCATATTATAAGCCTTCCCAGCTCCACATACATCTACGTCGTGCGTTTGACTCTCCCTGGTAATCGCTCTATCCAAGCTTTGATAGTTTTTGACTACAACGGTTGCCGATCACCGCCTGCTACTGGGTAAGAACTGGTAAGAATTTGAGATTTGCTTGACGGATTTGTGACACCCACCACCACCACTTGTTCGTAGTCTGTAGGATCATATTCTTGTGTGTTTCTATTGCTGCTAACCATGCCAGGATCACAAGCCGACGAGATTGACTGGGAGAATTTATCGAACAAGGAGCTTCATGATAAGTTTCAGCAAATGATGACTGAACAGGTGCAAGATGTGCTGAACAATTTTGAAGAGGCCATGGAGAAGATCACTGGCCTTGAGAAGACGTTCGAAACAAAGCTCGATAACAAGTTTAATGAATTGCTCGCGCGTCTTCCACCACCACCACCCACTGCACCTAACGCACCTCTCCAACAACAACAACAACGACTACCTCCACGTCGCGAAGCAGACCTCCGCCGAGCAAGCCGTGTTCCTCTTGCATTTGGCCAAACTGTTGGTGCTGCTGTTGATACTTCTGTGGCTCCTGCTGCTGATGCGGAGGAGGATGATTATGTGGGAGATTATGAGGATGAGGTTGATCAAAATCAACACTACGTGCAGCCACCTGTACCACCACCAGCAGGTCGACCTCAGGTATATATTCGTAATGGTAGGCCTGCACCACCACCTCAGGTACGAGATGATGTCCATATTCCTAAACTGAAATTGAATATTCCACCATTTGAGGGTAGATATGTTCCTGATATATATCTTACTTGGGAGTTAGAAACTGAACAACGATTTACATGTTTACAATATCCTGAGGAGAGACGAGTTGCTGCTGCCGTTTGTGCTTTCACTAGTTTTGCATGTGTATGGTGGTCTGAACATTGTAGGTTATATCCTATTCCAACTACTTGGGCTGCTTTGAAAACTGCTATGCGTACGCGTTGGGTTCCACCATATTATCAACGTGAATTGCTTCAAAAATTGCAGCGTTTAAGACAAGGGAAAAATTCTGTAGAAGAATATTATCAGGAATTACAAACTGGCATGATTAGATGTGGTATTGTTGAGGAGAATGAAGCTATGCTTGCACGTTTTCTGGGTGGATTAAATAGAGAGATTCAGACCATTCTAGACTATAAGGAGTATACTAATATCACTCGTTTATTCCATCTTGCTTGTAAAGCTGAACGTGAAGTGCAGGATCGACAAGCATTGGGGCGAACTAACTTTTCTGCAGGCCGACCTTCATCATGGACACCACGTGCATCTTCTACTTCAACTGCACCAGCACCTCCATCCGGTGCCACCTCCAGTCGTGATACAAGAAAACAGGCACACAAGTGATATTATTTGTCGTCGTTGTAAGGGAGGAGGTCATTATGCGAGGGAATGCAAATCTCCGCGTGTGATGATTGCTACCGCGGATGGTGGATATGAGTCCGCTAGTGACTATGATGAGGAGACATTGGCTCCTATTACACGTGAAGAACATGGTGGAGATGATTCTGATCATGAGACGCAATAGATGGCTCCTGAAGACGCTGACAGGTATGAATGTTTAGTTGCTCAACGTGTTTTGAGTGTGCAGGTCACACAAGCTGAGCAAAATCAGAGGCACAATTTGTTCCATACCAAGGGAGTTGTGAAGGAACGTTCTGTGCGCGTCATAATAGACGGAGGGAGCTGCAACAACTTGGCTAGCATGGAGATGGTGGAGAAGCTTTCTCTCACCACAAGACCACATCCACATCCTTACTACATCCAATGGTTCAACAACAGCGGCAAGGTTAAGGTAACACGTACTGTTCGTGTGCATTTTAGTATCTCTACATATGCTGATTATGTTGATTGTGATGTGGTACCTATGCAAGCTTGTTCCTTATTACTTGGTAGACCATGGCAATTTGATAAAAATTCTGTACACCATGGTAGAAACAATCACTATACTCTTGTTCATAAGGATAAAAATATTACTTTGCTTCCTATGACACCTGATTCCATTTTGAAAGATGATATTAATAGAGCTAATAAAGCACAACAGGAGAAGAGTAAGAGTGAAAATCAGATTGTGGCAAAAGAATTTGAGCAACAAATGAAGCCTAATGATAAACCATCTAGTGTTGCTTCTGAAATTAAATTGAAAAGTGCATGTTTATTTGCCACCAAATCTGATATTGATGAGCTAGATTTCAGCAAATCTGTTTGCTATGCTTTTGTGTGCAAAGAGGCATTATTTTCATTCGAGGACGTGCCTTCCTCTTTGCCTCCTGCTGTCACTAACATTTTGCAGGAGTTCGCTGACGTTTTTCCACAAGACGTGCCACCGGGATTACCGCCTATTCGAGGGATTGAGCATCAGATTGACTTAATTCCCGGTGCTTCACTGCCAAACCGTGCACCATATCGTACCAATCCAGAGGAGACGAAGGAGATTATGCGTCAAGTACAAGAGCTTCTCGACAAAGGTTATATACGCGAATCCCTTAGTCCTTGTGCTGTTCCTATTATTCTAGTGCCGAAAAAGGATGGTACATCACGTATGTGTGTTGATTGTAGAGGCATTAATAATATTACTATTCGTTATCGTCATCCTATTCCTAGGCTAGATGATATGCTTGATGAATTGAGTGGCTCTACAATATTCTCCAAAGTTGATTTGCGTAGTGGATACCATCAAATTCGTATGAAATTGGGAGATGAATGGAAAACAGCATTTAAAACTAAGTTTGGATTATACGAGTGGTTAGTCATGCCTTTTGGGTTAACTAATGCGCCTAGTACTTTCATGAGACTAATGAACGAAGTTTTACGTGCTTTCATTGGACGATTTGTGGTAGTCTATTTTGATGATATACTGATTTATAGCAGATCTTTGGAAGAACATTTGGAACATTTACGTGCTGTTTTTATTGCTCTACGTGATGCACGTTTGTTTGGTAACCTTGGGAAGTGCACCTTTTGCACCGACCGAGTATCTTTTCTTGGCTATGTTGTTACTCCACAGGGAATTGAAGTTGACAAAGCCAAGATTGAAGCTATTGAGAGTTGGCCGCAGCCCAAAACGGTCACACAAGTGAGGAGTTTTCTTGGCCTCGCTGGATTCTATAGGCGTTTTGTGAGAGATTTCAGCACCATTGCTGCACCTCTCAACGAGCTTACAAAGAAGGATGTGCCTTTTGTTTGGGGTACCGTACAGGAAGAAGCCTTCACGGTATTGAAAGATAAGTTGACACATGCTCCTTTACTCCAACTTCCTGATTTTAATAAGACTTTTGAGCTTGAATGTGATGCTAGTGGAATTGGATTAGGAGGTGTGTTATTACAAGATGGCAAACCTGTTGCATACTTTTCTGAAAAATTGGGTGGGCCTAGTCTGAATTATTCTACTTATGATAAAGAATTATATGCTCTTGTTCGGACTTTTGAAACATGGCAACATTATTTATGGCCCAAAGAATTTGTTATACATTCTGATCATGAATCTTTGAAACTGATGAGGACATCAATACAATTGTTACACCCACAGCCCCTACTGCTATACATACTGGACCAATTACTAGAGCTCGTGCACGCCAACTAAATTATCAGGTACTTTCGTTTCTTGGTAATGATTCTAATGTTCATGAGAATATGATGCTGCCTAAATTGGATACATTTGTTTTGCTTACAAATGAAGGGCCTAGCTTGGAGAAGGATGAACATTGGAGCAAGAACAAGCATGGAGATGATGGCATGCGCAAGGGGAACAAGAACGGAGTTACAAGTGATGATTTCAGGACTTTGAAGCCACCATAATGTGTGCATGAAGCCTTGGACGAAATATACAAGATGCCACTTCATAAATTTCGTCCCGAGGCTATTTTAGGTGCTGCGTCACCTTATTATTGGGCCAGGCCCATGTAATTTCGAAATACATAAGTATAGGCTATTTTTAGAGTCCGTATGTGTGGGGAAACAAG
>NW_021246874.1:0-1105 GCF_002162155.2 Triticum dicoccoides | reverse complement strand
TTTTTTTTTGCACAACTTGCAAATCATAATATTTTTGAACAAAAAATTACAGATCCGTCAAAAAATATGTACAACTTTTGAAAGTTTTTTTATTTCTTAAAATATGGAAATATCATTTCCGTTTTCATCTTTCCAAAAAGGGGCTCCAAGGAGCCCGTCCTCCAAAAATTTGCACTCGCGCGCCCTGGCGTTTTTGGCTCTCTTGCAAAATTGACGACATGTGCCACAACTAGGCTATCCACACACTTGGTTTTCAATAAAATAAACAGAAATTGTTTTGACATATATATCCAAGCAACTCATTAACCCCACTTAATGAATGAAAGTCCCTTTCCCGCAAAAAAAAACCCATTAAATAGAACATTAGCCAAACCTTCAATTCTCGAACCTGTAATCTATACCTAATAATAAAGAGGCTTTTTCTTATGGCGGTACGTCACGGAATTTACCCGCAAAGTTGCAAAATGTTATTCACCAGTGCCACCTATAAGTGATAAAAAATGTTTCATACAGGCGAATCCCCTACCTCGGCCAACCCGTGCAGTAGGCATCTCTTATACACACTGCGCGTGTTGGGAGAAGACACAGTGCGCCCGTTTGGGCTAGCCCATGTACGGGTGGCCTGTTTTTTCAACTTCTTTTTTATTTTTACTTTTTACTTTATATTTTCATTTTTTTCTACTTTAAATAATTTGGGACTCCAAAAATGTTCTGAAAATTTTAAAAATCAAGAAAATTTCAAAATAAATGTTTAATAAATCACAAAATAATTGTGGTTTCAAAAAATAGTTTGTAAAAGAAATGTTTGCTTATTGAAAAATGTTTGAAATTTTGGATAAAAATGTCCAGGAAATAAAAATATCATAATTTAAAAGCAAATCATGTATTTTTTTAATGAAATTGAACTACACGAATTAAAAAATTGTTCATGAATGGAGAAATATCCTAAAAATTCAAAAACTGTTTGTGACCTACAAAATAGTTTATTCATTCATAAGATGTTCGCTGATTCAAAAATGATCATGCATTTTAAAAAAGTTTGTTAAATCAAAAAAAGTTCATGAATTTCTAAAATTGTTCCAAATATTTCTGAAAAATATTCATT
>NW_021246873.1:0-490 GCF_002162155.2 Triticum dicoccoides | reverse complement strand
GCCCCGGCTCCGTTTTCACCGTCGTGAGCCCGGGCTCCATCTTCGGCTTGACGAACCGCGAAGGAAACGATGAGGGGGCGCGCCGGCCGCCTTCGTTGATGACGATACCGGCGCTGCGAGGGCGCCGACCGAGCGGCGTCTCCGCCGCGGGCTCGGTCTTGACGCCGAGCATCGCCGGAGAGCCGGAGGAGTGGGAAGAAGATCGTGACGAGGAGGAGGAGGACGACGAAGAGACGAACCTCCTGGGCAGCCATTGCCCGGCGCGTCGGTGACGGGCCGGGGCCGGTGCCGCCGGGGGAGGGTACGTCAATGGTGGCACGTTCCCGCCCTCAAGGTGCGCCAGCACACCGTCGAGCGTGCGGCCGGGGACGCCCCACCAAATGTGGCGGCCCTCACTGTTCTGTCTGCCGCCCACCACCGGCGCCCCGTTGGTGGACCCCAGTCTCTACTCTTGACGATGCTCGAAGTACGCCGCCCATGCCGAGTGGTT
>NW_021246872.1:0-401 GCF_002162155.2 Triticum dicoccoides | reverse complement strand
GGCTCTGCAAGAATGAAATTGATGCTCGAAACAGACTCAGGCTCCAGGAAGAAGAGGGTGGGAGGGCGGGAAAACAAAGACAACTTGGAAGGGGAAACCGACGAATAACTTGAAGAGAAAACACCGGTTGAAGGCAAGGACTTCGCACGAGTAGGATGGATACTCGATTACGGACTTCGGCTCCGAGATGAAAAGGGGGGGGGGGCGGGTGGGAAAAGAAAACAACTGAGGATTGAACTCAAAGATGAAGGGGCTCGAGTCGACTTGACGAGAAATGCACCGGATCAAAAGAGCTGAGAACCAACGATCGGAAAACCAACTACGTGATCCTAAAGAAAAATTTGAAGGGGAAGAGAAGTAATTCAAAACACCTACGTCAAGATTCCTTACCAGAGCGACGA
>NW_021246871.1:0-1777 GCF_002162155.2 Triticum dicoccoides | reverse complement strand
GCCTCCCTCTCCCCTGCTACACCTCTCCCTCTCGCAAGTGCTTGGCGAAGCCCTGCCGAGATCGCTGCTGCATCCACCACCACGCCGTCATGCTGCTAGATCTTCATCAACCTCTCCTTCCCCCTTGCTGGATCAAGAAGGAGGAGACGTCTTCCCAACCGTATGTGTGTTGAACGCGAAGGTGCCGTCCGTTCGGCGGTAGGATCTCCGGTGATTTGGATCACGACAAGTACGACTCCCTCAACCTCGTTCTCTTGAACGCTTCCGCACGCGATCTACAATGGTATGTAGATGCACTCCCCTCTCTCGTTGCTAGATGACTGCATAGATTGATCATGGTGAACGTAGGAAAATTTTTATTTTATGCAACATTCCCCAACAAGATCTACTAGTAAAAAGGTGCATGCAATTGAAGAGATTAATGTTTTGAGTGGAAAGATGGATGAACTTATGAAATTGTTTGCTAATAAGAGTGTTTCTTCTAATCCCAATGATATGCCTTTGTCTACTTTGATTGAGAATAATAATGAATCTATGGATGTGAATTTTGTTGGTATGAACAATTTTGGTAACAACACTTATAGAGGAAACTTTAATCCTAGGTCGTATCCTAGTAATTCCTCTAATAATTATGGTAATTCCTACAACAACTCTTATGGAAATTTTAATAATATACCCTCTTATTTTGAGACTAGTGTTAAAGAATTTTGATTTCTCAAAAGAATTTCAATGCTTTGCTTGAAGAAAAATTGCTTAAGGTTGATGAGTTGGCTAGGAACGTGGATAGAATTTCTCTTGATGTTGATTCTTTGAAACTTAGATCTATTCCACCTAAGCATGATATCAATGAGTCTCTCAAAGCTATGAGAATTTCCATTGATGAGTGCAAAGAAAGAATCGCTAGGATGCGTGCTAAAAAGATTGCTTTGTGAAAGCGTGTTCTTCTAGTTTTCATGATAATAAGGATAAAGGTCTAAAAGTGATTGATGTGTCTCCTATTAAATCTTTATTTTGAAATATGAATCTTGATAATGATGGGACTGGAGATGAGTCAACTTTAGTTAATAGGCGTCCCAATGATTCGGAGTTTTTAGATCTTGATGAAAAAATTGGTAAAGTGGGATGGAAGAGGTCAAAAATTTACATAGCAATGAACCCACTATTTTGGATTTCAAGGAATTTAATTATGATAATTGTTTTTTAATAGATTGTATTTCTTTGTTGCAATCCGTTTTAAATTCTCTGCATGCTTATAGTCAAAATAAGGCTTTTACCAAACATATCATTGATGCTTTAATGCAATCCTATGAAGAAAAGCTTGAATTAGAAGTTTCTATCCCTAGTAAACTTTATGATGAGTGGGAACCTACTATTAAAATTAAAATTAAATACCATGAATGCTATGCTTTGTGTGATTTGGGTGCTAGTGTTTCCACGATTCCAAAAACTTTGTGTTATGTGTTAGGTTTCCGTGAATTTGATGATTGTTCTTTAAACTTGCACCTTGCGGATTCCACCATTAAGAAACCTATGGGAAAAATTAATGATGTTCTTATTGTTGCAAATAGGAATTATGTGCTCGTAGATTTCATTGTCCTTGATATAGATTGCAATCCTTCATGTCCTATTACTCTTGATAGACCTTTCCTTAGAACGATTGGTGCAATTATTGATATGAAAGAAGAGAATATTAGATTCCAATTTCCATTAAGGAAAGGCATGGAATACTTTCCTAGAAAGAAAATTAAATTACCTTATGAATCTATTATGATAGCCA
>NW_021246870.1:0-616 GCF_002162155.2 Triticum dicoccoides | reverse complement strand
GACTACAAACGTGCACGACGTTGCGCCTTAGCAATCGCTAAACCAATCTCCTGAGGTTACTGACGATGCCGGAAGCACAGTCAGCCTGACCACGAAGGTCTATTCCTGCAAGCAATCGAAGAACGAGCAAGAATATGATAAAGCAATCTGAATATTGCAAATATATATGAGGTATTGATAATGGTGGGGATCCGTAAGCGGTCTTGGTTTGGTCGTTGGACACAAACGAAGTACACGAAGTTGTAATGGCTAACTTTTAACTAAACAAATCCCCAGGAAAAAGCTACTAGATGGATCTACTTATATAGAAGCAATGGGTGGCAGCAAAGGAGGTGGAAGGACGTCCCAAGGCAGCCTAAAACTAACCCTAGGTCGTACAAGGCTCATGGGCCCAAGTGGAGGTGATGCAACACCTTTGGGCTTGTAGTTTGACTCGGATTCTGCTGCAACGTCAGATTGTTTCGTCCGTAACTCAACGCTCGGGACGAATTTGAAGGTGATTCCAATTGGGTTGGAAAGTGCACGAAATCTAGTTTCCAGCAAAAAAAGAATCACCCAATTCGGAGTCCGTATGAAAAAGTTGTGTGCGTTTTGAGTCAGGTATGTCTGTGCAGTC
>NW_021246869.1:0-816 GCF_002162155.2 Triticum dicoccoides | reverse complement strand
GATGGAGCGTGTAGTTCAGTTGGTTCGGGAGGGAGTGACGGGTATGGATCTCCTGGAGGTTTTTCTTAGGCGTCGTATCCAGCCTCTTCAGTTCCGGAGCCATTGCATGTGGTTGTACTGCGGGACTGAGGATGTGACTCGGGTCAATCCAGAAGCAGTCGACGATGCCACTCTAGAAAGGTGGATGGCCGCTGTTACTGGGAACAAGGATAACCCTCGCTGAGCCAGAAGGATTCCTCCACTCGACTGCCACAGTGATCCAAACAAGGTATGTCTGCTCCACTCTCCATTGTATTCTCGTCACATTTATTTCTGTTTTCTCTGCCGATCGGTCGACTGATCTTTGTCTTGATGTCTATTAGGCCCTCACTGAGTTGTACTTGATGCCCAATGGAGCACATGCTCCGACCGAGGAGGGAGAAGCGAGCGGGGGCGAGAGCCAGGAGGAGGAGTGGGACTCGGACGCCGCTAAGGATGATGATGATGATGATGACGATGATGATGATGACGATGAGGACGAGGAAGAGGAGGAGGAGGAGGTCGCACCACCGCGCTCGGAAAGGCGGTCGAAGCTTGTCCATGACCCTGCGACTGAACGTGGCAAGGGGGTTGCGACTGTTACACAGTCGACCAAGCGCCCTCGGACCACCTCTCCGGCGCCGACTGAAAAGGCATTGAAGCAGCCCAGGGCGGCCCCGTCAAAGCCGACCAAGCTCCTGCCGAAGATGAAGGTGTGCATCCCCACCATATCAGGGTAATCATGCTGCTTAAGTCTTCTTGTTTTGTGCGAACTTTATCTCTGGTTGGCGCTGGAGT
>NW_021246868.1:0-942 GCF_002162155.2 Triticum dicoccoides | reverse complement strand
AGGATACTTCTCGGTGATGACCGTAGTTTGAGGAGTTCATGTATTCACTATGTGTTAATGCTTTGGTCCTGTACTCTATTAAAAGGAGGCCTTAATATCCCTTAGTTTCCACTAGGATCCCACTGCCACGGGAGGGTAGGACAAAAGATGTCATGCAAGTTCTTTTCCATAAGCACATATGACTATATTCGGAATACATGCCGACATTACATTGATGAACTGGAGCTAGTTCTGTGTCACCCTATGTTATAACTATTACATGAGGAATCGCATCCGACATAATTATCCATCACTGATCCAATGCCTACGAGCTTTTCACATATTGTGCTTTGCTTATTTACTTTACCGTTGCCACTGTTACTGTTGGGGAACATAGTAATTTCAAAATTTTCCTACGCACACGCAAGATCATGGTGATGCATAGCAACGAGAGGGGAGAGTGTTGTCTACGTACCCTCGTAGACCGTAAGTGGAAGTGTTAGCACAACGCGGTTGATGTAGTCGTACGTCTTCACGGCCCGACCGATCAAGCACCGAAAGCACGACACCTCCGAGTTCTTGCACACGTTCAGCTCGATGACGTCCCTCGAACTCCGATCCAGCCGAGTGTCGAGGGAGAGTTCCGTTAGCACGATGGCGTGGTGACGATGATGATGTTCTACCGTCGCAAGGCTTCACCTAAGCACCGCTACGATATTATCGAGGAGGACTATGGTGGAGGGGGTCACCGCACACGGCTAAGATATCAATGATCAATTGTTGTGTCTATGGGGTGCCCCCCTCCCCCGTATATAAAGGAGCAAGGGGGGAGGTGCGGCCGGCTAGGAGGAGGCGCGCCAGGAGGAGTCCTACTCCCACAGGGAGTAGGACTCCCTCCCTTCCTTGTTGGATTAGGAGAAGGGGGGAAAGAGGACAGGGAGAGGAAGGAAAGGGGGGGGGGGG
>NW_021246867.1:0-1647 GCF_002162155.2 Triticum dicoccoides | reverse complement strand
CAAGACTTACATCAGAACTAACTACATATGCATCATTATCAACAAAGGGGTGGTGGGGTTTAACTGCAGCAAGCCAGCTTTGACTCGGTGGCTATCCTAAACTACGACTGCGAGTAACTCTTTTGAGGTGGCGCACACGAGTCCACATATTCACCATATCAATACACCACTATGGATCCGCTCCCGTCTCCCTACGAGAACGCCATCCATAGCACTCACGCTTATCTTGCGTATTTTAGAGTATCCACTTTCACTTGTCTATGAACTGATATAAGCAACCCAGAAGTCCTTTTCCGCGGACACGGCTATTCGAATAGATCATATTAACCCTGCAGGGGTGTACTTCTTCACACACGCTCTCACCACTTACCGCCGTTTACACGACATGTACTCGGCAACCTTCAAGCGGAAGCCCAACGTGGGTGTCGGCCACGGCCTACCTAAACAGTCAAGTCTCTAGTCCAGGTTTATCGCCTATTCGGGTTCCATCCATGAGGAGATCCGGCCGGAGTTTCGCTCACAGCCCCAAACGATGTGAACAGGGTTCCGTGACACCAAACGGGCGCCCGGTTTACCCGGCCACGTGCCTACCGCATCACAGCCCACCCCTACGGTCAGCGCTTCCCACGGCCTCCAGCATACTACAAACACCAGAAACTACTTGCAACTCCTGGACAGAGGACAAGGTGATTAAGAAGCCGAGAGGGTCCATTGGTTTCGGGCCCAATGCGTGGTAGTAGCTGAATCATGGATCACAAACACAGAACTCAGTTCCTGAGGACGGCTGCAATGAGACAACCCACCATGTACTCCTACATGGCCTCTCACCGCTACCTTTACCAAATCGTATTCACACACTTAGCTCACACACAGTAGGACATGTTCACACACCTCTGATTCATCCCCGATGAATCAGACCTGACTCAACTCTAAGCAGTAGCAGGCAGGACAAACAAGCATGAATGAGTAGGCACAATAGGGCTCAAACAATTCCTACTCATGCTAGTGGGTTTCATCTATTTACTGTGGCAATGACAGGTCATGCAAAGGATAAAGGGGTTCAGCTACCGCAGCAAGTAACAGATGAATCGATGTTGTCCTAATGCAGTAAAAGAGAGCAGGAGCGAGAGAGTGGGATTTTATCGGAATGAACAAGGGGGTTTTGCTTGCCTGGCACTTCTGAAGATAACATTGAGTCTTCGTCAGTGTCAACGATCACATCGTCGGTACAACGTCTACCGAGGGAGAACAACACCGGCAAACACAGAAGAAACACGATCAATGCAATGCACAATATGATGCATGCTATGACATGGCAATATGAATGTGTTTTGGGCTAATGCATCTAGCAACACGTTAAATGGGGTTGGTTTGAATACAAGATTCAAATTCAAACTCCATATGTGAGAGTTTAAATGCCATTTATTTGATTTGTGCTAAACAGCAGCTATAAGTTGTTCTAACATGCATGAAAATGGTACAGATGGATTCCTTGAATTTTTCTGATAATTTTTCATATATAAATTATTTAATTTGGAGTTACGGTTGAATTTCTATGATTTATTGAAGTTTAGGGCATTTTCTGAAATTTCCTGAATATTAATAATTCCAGTAATTCATTAATGCGTCAGCCTGACGTCAGTGTGA
>NW_021246866.1:0-538 GCF_002162155.2 Triticum dicoccoides | reverse complement strand
ATGCTATGCGGGTGAAATGATGATACCATGCCAAGTTTCAACATTTTCAGAATTCATTTTGTAGTGATTTTCAATTTCACGGTCATTTAGCCCTCTAAACAATTAGGTAAATGACCAAAAAACAACAAATGATGTTAGAATATGTTGGAAATTGATGACGTCGCTTTTAATGCTGCATACTGAACACAAAAGAAGTACGAAGTTCAAATAAGTTTAAAAAACATTGAAGTGCCCGTGTAACAGATGAGTTCTCGTCTGAAACCCTGATACTCCGAAAGGGTTTGTCTAGTTTGTACACGAAGTGCGTCCAGCTTTTGCCGTGACCCTCTCTACTCTTCCGCACATGGTATGCGGGTGAAATGATGATACCATGCCAAGTTTCAACATTTTCAGAATTCATTTTGTAGTGATTTTCAATTTCAAGGTCATTTAGCTCTCTAAACAATTAGGTAAATGACCGAAAAACAACAAATGATGTCAGAACATGTTGGAAATTGATGACGTCGCTTTGAATGCTGCATACTGAACACAAAAGAAG
>NW_021246865.1:0-463 GCF_002162155.2 Triticum dicoccoides | reverse complement strand
TTACTGCGTCAGCATGACGTCGGCATGACGTCAGCAAGTCAACAGGGGCCGGTCAGGGTCAAACCTGACGTGTGGGGTCCACACGTCAGTGACACAGGGGCTAATCCCGCGTTGACTCGGGCTTTGACCCGCTACGGGGCCTGCTGTCAGTGTCTGTGGGGGTGTTTAGCGTGGTCATTAGTGCTAACTAAATCAGCGCCACGTCAGCTAGTGACGCCGGCGACCACGGCGACGGCGAGACCTCGCCGGAGTTGCTCGGGACGGCGCTACAGCCCGCGGCTGGTCGCGCTGAGGGCACCAGGGGTGAGCCCGTGCTCCCGCGCATCTAGGGGGACCCACGAGAGGGCGTGGGGTGGCCGGAGTTGAGCGCGGTATCGACCCCAGCGGCGGCCGGAGCTCGGGGGTTCGCGGGACCGGTGCTGCGGTGTGCAAACGAGACGGTTGTCGCGCTAGTTTTACTCTA
>NW_021246864.1:0-982 GCF_002162155.2 Triticum dicoccoides | reverse complement strand
CACCCTGCGGTTCGTCAGTTGTGGAAATCACACCGGGGCCCCAAAACTAGGTAATAGTCACGAAACGGGACAGAATCGGCCAAAACTGCGAGTGTTGATGATCGACACGCAAACGCACCCCAGGGTTCGTCAATCGTGGAAATCACTCCAGGACCCCAAAACAGTGAGTAATAGTCCAAGAGACGGGCCAAAATCGGCCAAAACTGCGAGTGTTGATGACCGACACGTAAGCGCACCTTTGGGTTCAACAACTATGGAAATCGCTTTGGGACCCCAAAACGGTGAGTAATAGTCCAAGAATCGGGCCAGAATCAGCACAAACTGTGTTTGTTGATGACCGACACGTAAGCGCACCTTAGGGTTCAACAACCATCGAAATCGCTTTGGGACACCAAAACGGTGAGTAATAGTCCATGAAACGGGCCAGAATCAGCCAAAAATGTGACTATTGACGACGTACACATAAACGCACCCCGGGGATTGTGAATGTGGAAATAGCGCTGGGACCCCATAATGGTGAGTAATAGTCCATGGAAGAGCCCAGAATCGAACAAAATTAGGATTGCTGGTGAGCGACACGTAAATGCACCCCGGGGTGCGTCAATCGTGGAAATCGCTCCGGGACCCCAAAACGATGAGTAATAATCCATGAAACGGGGCAGAGTCAGCCAAAACTGCGAGTGTGGATGGCCGACACATAAATGCACCCCAGGGATCGTCAATCATGGAAATCGCTCTAGGACCCCAAAACGGTGAGTAATAGTGCATGAAATGAACCAGAATTGGCCAAAATTGTGAGTGTTGATAACCGACATGTAAACGCACCCTGCGGTTCGTCAGTTGTGGAAATCACACCGGGGCCCCAAAACTAGGTAATAGTCACGAAACGGGACAGAATCGGCCAAAACTGCGAGTGTTGATGATCGACACGCAAACGCACCCCAGGGTTCGTCAATCGTGGAAATCACTCCAGGACCCCAAA
>NW_021246863.1:0-661 GCF_002162155.2 Triticum dicoccoides | reverse complement strand
CGAGGACGCCTGCGGGTCCACCGTCAGACCCGCACCAATCAGGACTCCGCCGCCGTTCAGCTGCCAGCCCGACCAAATGGGCAGGCACCTGCGTGTCAACACGCGGCTTCCAGGCCAACTCAGCAACCACCTGTGTGGTGTCATGCAGATCTTCGTGAAGACCCTACCACCATGCCATCTCAGCAGCCTGCCTGTCTACATGGCACTACAAGCATCGCTGGCCTGGGCGTCTGTCGAAGCGAGGCGGGGCAGCGACGGACGGGGCGGGCCTCGTTCCCGTCCCCAATAAAGCAAGGGGACACATAAGCGACACATTAAATGCGCCTTGTCCTGTAATACGGGTGATAAGCTCACGTACTATACACCTTTCCACCTCCTGTTTGCTACTGTAGCAGCGCCTTTTCGACTATAAAAGGAGGCCCGAGGCATACTGGAGAAGGATTCAGCTCTTTTGAACTACGCATCCACCATAGCTAGTTCGAGAGCTCAAGAACTCTCTCAAATACACACCAAAGTAGTACTAGGGTATTACGCATCCTCGCGGCCCGAACCTGTGTAAGCGATTTCTGTGTTGACTCCTAAACCTGCTCTTCTCACAACCCCGCGCCCCGCCAACCGTAGAAGGGATTCCAGTGATCCCATAGGTGTCATTTCCCCGACA
>NW_021246862.1:0-385 GCF_002162155.2 Triticum dicoccoides | reverse complement strand
GGGAAACGGACGCGTCGGGTCTACACGGAGGGGATGTAGCTGTCGGTTTGGCCCGGATGTTGCTCCCAGGTGTCCCTCTGAGCTGACCTAACACAACCGGGTGGAGAGGTCCACTGTTCAAAGCCTGTTCATGGAAAGTCAAAGGGCAAGATCTCGTCGTCAACCGCTCTAGGGTTAGGCAGGACAGGGGGCCTGGGGGGTAGCAATGCCACCGGAGCGTCGCACCGGGCCCTCATACATGCGGGGCGGTGTGGTGGCATGTCCGAAGAGGCGGCACGCATCTCCGGGGTTTGGCCCCCCTCACGGACGGCGCCACCGCCGGCACTTGGAGGGGGGAAACAGACGCGTCGGGTCTACACGGAGGGTATCTTGCTGTGGGTCTGGC
>NW_021246861.1:0-414 GCF_002162155.2 Triticum dicoccoides | reverse complement strand
AACAACATGGCTTTTGCTCGAAGGAAAAACAAAAAAAACCAAGAAAAGAGAGCACACCAGCAAACGACCAAGACACACCTCTTCAAAAGAGGGCGGTGGCCGAGGCCACCTATGTTTGAGTCAAGAGGTATGGCGCCGCGAAGATTTTAACCTTGGGCCCATGACCAAAACTCGTCTTTGAAACACAAGTACCATCAACAATGGCTAACGTGAAAGACTTGATAAATTTATGCATAATGGGGGGAGGGAGAGTTCATTGAGAGAACAACACTCCCCCTATGTCCATGCCTACATCTAAACTAGACAGCAAATTGAGCCTGGTGGGGTGTGCAAGGGTTCAAGCCACATTGCTTGAATCAATGATATTTAGCTCATGCCTTAACTTGCGAAATCTTGCTTCATCCAATGGCTTCG
>NW_021246860.1:0-1501 GCF_002162155.2 Triticum dicoccoides | reverse complement strand
TATTCCTCACCGTTTTGAGGTCCCAAAGCGATTTCCACGATTGTCGAACCCCAAGATGTGCTTACGTGTTGGTCGTCAAGACTCGCAGTTTGGGCCGATTATGGCCCGTTTCTTGGACTATTACTTAGTTTTGGGGTGCCGAAGCGATTTCCATAGTTGTTGAACCCCAAGGTGCGCTTACGTGTTGATCATCAACACTCGCAGTTTTGGTCGATTTTGGCCCATTTCTTGGACTATTCCTCACTGTTTTCGGGTCCTGGAGTGATTTCCACAATTGACGAACCCCGGGTGCGTTTACGTGTCCTTCGTCAACACTCGCGGTTTTTGTCGATTCTTGCCCGTTTCGTGGACTATTACTCACCGTTTTGGGGTCCCGAAGCGATTCCCATGGTTGTCAAACCCCATGGTGCGCTTACGTGTCGGTCATCAACAATCACGCTTTGAGCC
Organism: Triticum dicoccoides; assembly: GCF_002162155.2. NCBI lineage: Eukaryota > Viridiplantae > Streptophyta > Magnoliopsida > Poales > Poaceae > Triticum > Triticum dicoccoides. The sequence continues at coordinate 1,054 of NW_021246860.1, read as the reverse complement.
GATTCTGGCCCATTTCTTAGACTATTACTCAGTTTTGCGGTCCCAAAGTGATTTCCACGATTGGGAAACCCCGGGCTGCGTTTACGTGTCGGCCATTAACACTCACAATTTTGGCCGATTTTGGTCCGCTTCGTGCACTATTATTCACTGTTTTGGGGTCTCAAATCGATTTCCATGGTTGACAATCACGGGGGTGCGTTTACGAGTCCGTTGTCAATACTAACAGTTTTCGCCAATTATGACCCGTTTCGTGGACTATTACTCACCGTTCTTGGTCCCGAAGCGATTTCCATAGTTTTTGAACCGCAAGGTGCTCTTACGTGTCGGTCATCAACACTCACAGTTTTGGCCGATTGTGGCCCGTTTCGTGGACTATTACTCACTGTTGTGGGGTCCCGGAGTGATTTCGATGATTAACGAACCCTGGGGTGCGTTTACGTGTCGGTCATCAACACTCACTGTTTTGGCCGATTCTGGCCCGTTTCATGGACTATTACTCACTGTTGTGGGGTCACGAAGTGATTCCCACCATTAAAGAACCCCAGGAGGCGTTTACGTGTCGGTCATCAACACTCGCGGTTTTTGTCGATTCTCACTCGTTTCGTGGAATATTCCTCACCGTTTTGAGGTCCCAAAGCGATTTCCACGATTGTCGAACCCCAAGATGTGCTTACGTGTTGGTCGTCAAGACTCGCAGTTTGGGCCGATTATGGCCCGTTTCTTGGACTATTACTTAGTTTTGGGGTGCCGAAGCGATTTCCATAGTTGTTGAACCCCAAGGTGCGCTTACGTGTTGATCATCAACACTCGCAGTTTTGGTCGATTTTGGCCCATTTCTTGGACTATTCCTCACTGTTTTCGGGTCCTGGAGTGATTTCCACAATTGACGAACCCCGGGTGCGTTTACGTGTCCTTCGTCAACACTCGCGGTTTTTGTCGATTCTTGCCCGTTTCGTGGACTATTACTCACCGTTTTGGGGTCCCGAAGCGATTTCCATGGTTGTCAAACCCCATGGTGCGCTTACGTGTCGGTCATCAACAATCACGCTTTGAG
>NW_021246859.1:0-1598 GCF_002162155.2 Triticum dicoccoides | reverse complement strand
AGAGCCCTTGTTGTTTACAGAGAGCCTACACTTATGTCAATATTGTTTTGTCAACTACTATATCTATCTTCTGTACAGAGAGCCGTATATGTTTCAGACCAAAAATTTGCTTCTCTATTCCCTTGTGATTATCATGTCTAGGTGGTCAAAACGATTACAGTAGATGCATAGACTTTTTATAGTTGGACCAGATGGACGAGATGCAATGCCAAACCAGTACCTGTGAATTTTGCCTCAGTTTTGCTTCCTGCTAATCTGAATTTAGGGGAAGCTCTGAATTTTGTTATATTTTGCAGGGAGAGGAATAGACGCTCCAGCAACAGTGGTATTCTGTATGCACTCAAACAAGAAGCATTTAGTGTTGTTTCATCGAATCAAAAGAAACCAAAATCAGACCACGTATGACTGCAGATTATGCGCGTGTATGTGGAGAAGATAACTGGGTCGATTGATTTGATGTTAATTTGTTTGCTTCACTCTGTTTATTTATGGCTACGACGGCGGCGGCGGCACACGAGGTAAATTAAACCCAGCCCCCTTCGCGTTCCCGTCCATTCCATCGCCCACCTTGTGTTCCTAGCTGACGAACCCCTTTCCTGCTCCCCCCTTTCCGGCGATTGAAGATGAGGCGCAGGTGGGCGCCGAGGGGGAGAGCCAGCAGCCGGCGCTGGAGTACGAGGAGAGGATCCACAAGTTCCCCGGTGTGGTAAAATTACCGACCTAACTCTGAATCCTAGTTAATTTCGCTACTTTCCTAATCACTCTGCGAACAAGCAGATCGGCCAGAAACCTTATGTTTGCTGTCCAATGTCAATGGTGGGGCTCGAAACCCTGGAAGCATGTTGAACCTCATGAATAGACCTGAATATTTGTTTTAGGTAGATGCTTGACCATTATGCTTTAGAAGAGTGCACGTGAGTCTACCATTTGAAACTATAGTTGACCAATCTAATTTGGCATGACCAGTTGTAGCGTCTCAGTGATAAAAGGTTTAACAATATCGAGGGATTTTGTTCGACCTTTGCATTTTACTCAGGTTGCAATTCGTGTAGCACAAAGTAGTATATTTATTGGTCCATGTGTTTGTAGATAATAATGGATTTGAATGTCTGAATGTCACATTATGTCACTATAAATGTCATTTTGGACTTTGATATGGTCTTCCAGCGTACAGTTTGACATCATTTATCTTTAAAATATGCTTCGTCGAATAAAATAGGCACATATAAGCAGAGTACATTTCATTAGGCTTGTTTTATCGGTTTGGTGTTATAGATGGTTAACGGGGAGAGACGACACTGCCGGTTTGCTGAAGTGGTAGGTTGCCATTCAGGTCAGTCCCCAATACTCTTCTTCCTTGGGCTCGAGAATTTACTTGCATTAGGGAGTTAGCCGAGCCACATTAAACCTGGTGAAGACAATATTATGACTTTAGTACATTGGTAGTCAACAGAAGAACACAACTAAAATATGCGCAGAAGTTAGGCTGTAGCCAGAAGCTGTAGAGACTGTTTGGGTGTGATTCCTATCGGTGGACTGATGAAATTTTTGGTAGTTGGATGGATGAATATACCTTGCATACATCTCTGGGATTTACA
>NW_021246858.1:0-966 GCF_002162155.2 Triticum dicoccoides | reverse complement strand
CCGGGACTAAAAACCCTTTTTCTACTAGTGAGATAAAACAATATTCCTACTACCGAATGTTGGTATAGTATTTATTTATTTGCTTACTCTTTTCTATGGTGTGGCTTTTATTGGTTTAATGCATCTGTGAGTTTTACGTATACATTTCCAACTACCCGCCGCTTGAATATTTGACTTTACACCATTCACGTCTTGTTTCTTTTATCTGCGGACAACATATATTTAGATATACCGATTCATATTACGTCTCGCTACAACATGTTTCAACTTTGTACATGAATAGGCAATCCCACAATTTCAATGACAGATATTTTGTTGCGAAGCTAAAAAAGGTGATATCATCCATTTTTTATGCAGAAGAAAAATGACATTGTCTGCTTATAGTTCGCTTCATTTGAACTGAGTTGGTCCATTAATCAAACAATGTCTCTACAACAACGAGATGAATAATCATGATGGGTACGTTTGAGATATGTAAATATATTCTACTCCCTCCGTCCCATAATATAAGAACTTTTTTGGCACAACACTAGTGCCAAAAACGTTCTTATATTATGGGACGGAGGGAGTAGTATCCAAGGCACTTGTACAGATAGACCTCTTTCCGCCCCTTCGTCAGACTTGTCCACGGTAGATCCCCCAAAAATATATCATTCCTAACGTACCAAATACACCATAAAGCAGCATAGGCAACCAAGCTCACAGCAATAAGTTTTTCCTCAATCATCCAAGAAACCAAGCAAAGCCATTGTCAATCCACCGAGAAACAATCAAGGTCACAGCCTGCAAGAAAGCTTGGGCCACCGAAGCTGCTGCGGGAATCAATCATCCGTCTCTAATCTTTCATGGACAAGTTATTGGCCTTCTCGATCCTGAGCGGTTCATCAGCCGACAATACTAGGAAAAACCTTATAGACGGAGGCTTAACAGTAGCGCGGGTGAAAGGCACGCGCTACTACTACTTTA
>NW_021246857.1:0-1842 GCF_002162155.2 Triticum dicoccoides | reverse complement strand
GGCGAGATGAAGATAGTGATCAAAGTACATTTCAAACGGTCGACCGGGTAACAAGATTTTGCCAAAATTTATGAGTTCGTAGCATGCACACATGAACACATTTGTGTGGTCAAGTAGGAGATGTAGATCTACTCATCTATGATCCTCAAAGTAGAAAACGTACACGATGAAAGTCATGTGTAACGATGACATGAAGCTAGTCCTCAAAAGAAATTTCAACAGGCCGTCTGGGTGCAAAGAATTTACTGAAATTCGCCTAAAAACTCCAAAAATTAGCACAAAATCGAAGGTTGACAGTCCATGAAATTAGGAACCGGTCGTCTAAATGTAACAAAAATGTCAAGGTGCATATTTTTCGTGCAGGGCTTATTTTGAATTGAAGCACCGTTGTATATATTAGAATGGATTATGTGAAGAAAATTAAGGAGATTAATAGAACAGAACACGTGCAAACCCACTTGTGGGCTGCAGCCAGCTCACATCGCCAGACCAACCGAGGTGCGGTCGATTATAGCGTTCCTCCAGAGCAAAGCCCGGAGGTACTTTGAGAACTGTGTGATAGTCTTCACTGAAGGAAGAACAATTGGTTTCTTATGTAGCCCTAATAGGGTTTGCATGCAACCAAACAACCCAAAGTCAAAACTGTTTCGTTAAGGCTGGCCATAGCGGTGGTATCTTAGCCGGTATCATGCACTAGGGAATAGCAAACATGCTGATGTAACAAAGAATTAAAGAAAAGAGAGGGGGTTAGAGTAACATAGGTAGATATTGTATCATGTTAAATGTTATGCTACATTGTGTCATGCATGACAATAAATATGATCATTGATGATACTACTCTATAATACTATGCACTATGAAGGTACTCCCCACTATGAGTAGCCTAAAGCACATCTAGACGTGCCCTATGTATTGCACATATAAGTCCTATTTCATTGATTTGACACGAAGAATCATGCAGATATTTTATTTTTTTGCTATGTACTCTGTAGCTTACAATTAAGACACATCTAAACGTGACTAGACAAACCCGAGTCACAAATAGTCACATCTAGGAGCCTGATTGGACTGGATGGAGGCCTCCAACAACTTGTGCCACTCAACTTGCCGCAGCAGGAGCATGTGGAGAGAGCGGACCATGCAGACACGATATGGATGGGACCTTGTGTGCACCTTGTAGCTTACAACAGTTACAAATCTGGCTAGCGCTAGGGGTCGCCAACCATTGGCGCCAATCCATACTGCTGCCATACTGCTGCTGATTGACGCCGACCAAAAAGATCTGAATTTTTTTGTGACCGATTCTTTTTTCAGATTTACAACTATTGCAAAAAGGTACCATACTGCTGCTGATTCCTCACGCGGGGACAAAATTTAGCAAACCACCAACTCCTACTTGGTTCATCCACACGGATGCACTGATTTTTTTTTTTTTTTGAGTTGGTGGATGCACTGATAATAGTATGTCCAAAAGCATGCGAACAGGGTGCCAACCAATGAAAGGAGTGCAACCAATCCGACCAAAAGGTACGGTAGCAGCGATGGACACGCACGCAGCGTGCTTCGCGTGCTCTTATCTGGTCCACGCAGGATTCATTGGCCTTAATGGAAAATGCTCAGATCTGCGAATACAGTCGAAAAAACAAAGATGCCGGACATGCGTACATATGCTACTGGCCATCTACGTTATTAGAAGGGTTGGACGCGTTGTGCTGCGCCGTTGGTGTTGTTGGGTTTCTTAAAAAAAAACTCACTCTGTTTTAAAATATAAGGCTTAGTTTGGCAGCACTGTTTTGGAAAACCATAGTAATCCAAAACCTCAGTTTTTAAAAGCATGGGCAA
>NW_021246856.1:0-1100 GCF_002162155.2 Triticum dicoccoides | reverse complement strand
ACGTTATGAACGTTTGGCTAGCTCAATATGATGACTACTTGATAGTTTAAGTGCACCATGCTTAACGGCTTAGAATCGGGAATTCAAAGATGTTTTGAACATCATGGACCATATGAGATGTTCCAGTAATTGAAGTTAATATTTCAAGCAAATACCCGAGTTGAAGAGATATGAAGTCTCCAACAAGTTCTATAGCTAAAAGATGGAGGAGAATCGCTCAACTAGTGAGCATGTGCTCAGATTGTCTGGGTACTTCAATCGCTTGAATCAAGTGGGAGTTAATCTTCCAGATAAAATAGTGATTGACAGAATTCTCTAGTCACCATCACCAAGTTAGTAGAACTTCGTGATGAACTATAGTATGCAAAGGATGATGAAAATGATTCCCGAGCTCTTCGTGATGTTGAAATCAACGAAGGTAGAAATCAAGAAAGAGCATCAAGTGTTGATGGTTGACAAGATCACTGTTTTCAAGAAAAGGGCAAAGGGAAAGAAAGGGAACTTCAAGTAGATTGACAAGCAAGTTGTCACTCCCACAAAGAAGCCCAAAGCTGAACCAAAGCCTGAAATTGAGTGCTTACACTGCAAAGGAAATGGTCACTGGAAGCGGAACTACCCTAAATATTTGGTGGATAAGAAGGATGGCAAAGTAAAAAAAAAGGGTATATTTGATATACAGGTGTTGGATGTGTGCTTTACTAGTGTTTATAGCAACCCCTCAGTATTTGATACTTGTTCAGTTACTCAAAACGGGAGTTGCAGAATAAACAGAGACTAGTTAAGGGTGAAGTGACGATGTATGTTGGAAGTGGTTCCAAGATTGATATGATCATCGTCGCACACTCCCTATACTTTCGGGATTAGTGTTGAACCTGAATAAGTGTTATTTGGTGTTTGCGTTGAGCATGAATATGATTTGATCATGTTCATTGTAATACGGTTATTCATTTAAGTAAGAGAATAAATTGTTGTTCTGTTTACATGAATGAAACCTTATATGGTTACACACCCAATGAAAATAGTTCGTTGGATCTAGATCATAGTGATACACATAATCATAATATTGAAACCAAAAGATGCAAAGTTAATAATGATAAGTG
>NW_021246855.1:0-1076 GCF_002162155.2 Triticum dicoccoides | reverse complement strand
TAAGTGCTTGAGCAAACTCTTTTGAAAAGAAGAGTTCGGCGAGGAAGTCGATTGACAGAAATGTGTCTGTAGGTGTGCTCACGGGCCGTCTGGCGGAGGAGATGCCTGATTCCATGGGAGACCCTCTTCCCGAGCTGCTGTAACTGCACGAACGTGTTCGGCAGGCGATGAGCGGCGTCGTTCAGGCCTTATGGCCTTCCGGCTCCCTACCCGAGGGTCTTGGAGGGCTTCCTGAGAAGCTTCAGGGAGTACGACAGCGTTTCCGTCTGTGGAAGATATCGGCCTGTCGTCAAGGCGCCAGGGAGGCCTGGGCCATGGTGAAGACGCGGTACACGAGGGCTGATCCAAACCACATGGCCGAGGTCGGACCTATGGGGCCCGATGGGAAGGATATCCCTGTGAGCCTGATGTACGGCCAAGTAGAGTTGGATGCGAAATATTCCCAACGGGACTGTAAATTAGACAGCCTGTTAGATGGGATTGAAGAGGAGTACAATCAGTCAGTTTGATGATGTAATTTAAAATGACATGTAGAATGCCTTCTAGCTGGATTGTAGATCGTTTGTCTTTGCGTACCTTTTCGCTTCAACCTTGGGACCCAACAGTCCGGAGTGTGTCCGAATACCCTGACGGTTATACAAAAACCGTGGCATGCGTGGAGACAAGGCGTAGGGGTCATAAGTGCTTTTATCAGACAAGTGCCCAACTAGCTATGTTATATTACGTGGTTTGTAAGAAACATCTTCCAGGGAGAATAGTTCCGTTAGGGGTTCCTTTCCCTGGGATGCAATGCCCTAAAGTGCATGTCCAGACTGCGAAAAGAGCAGAAAAAGCATCTCGGGGCAGATAAATAAATAAGTAATAAATCATCTTTCAGGTCACCGACCGAATATTCCCTTAAGAATGCTAGCTTTCGGCTTCACCCAGTCTGAGGTACACATCCGGCTGATCCGGCAGTAACAATCGCAGAGGTGCTCCCTTTACCTCCTAGCCGAACAATCGGGAACGTAGTGGTAAGCACAGGAGCCAGGCAACCCAGCTTGGCCAAAACTTAAGTCATATCGATGCATATAATG
>NW_021246854.1:0-1844 GCF_002162155.2 Triticum dicoccoides | reverse complement strand
TATATATGCCTTTGCCTGTACCTAGTGTTCCTTGGGAGGATATATCTATGGACTTTGTTTTAGGTTTACCTCGAACAAAGAAGGGGAGGGATAGCATATTTGTTGTCGTGGATAGATTCTCGAAAATGGCACACTTTATACCATGTCATAAAAGCGATGATGCTGTTAATGTTGCTGATTTGTTCTTTCGTGAAATTATTCGCTTGCATGGTGTGCCAAATACTATTGTTTCAGATCGTGATACTAAATTTCTTAGCCACTTTTGGAGATGTTTATGGGCTAAGTTGGGGACTAAACTGCTTTTTAGTACTACTTGTCACCCCCAAACTGATGGACAAATTGAAGTAGTCAATAGAACATTGTCTACTATGCTTAGGGCTGTTTTGAAGAATAATAAGAAAATGTGGGAGGAATGCTTGCCTCATATTGAGTTTGCTTATAATCGTTCATTGCATTCTACTACTAAGATGTGCCCTTTTGAAGTTGTGTATGGTTTCCTACCTCGTGCACCTATTGATTTGTTGCCTCTTCCATCTTCGGAGAAGGTTAATTTTGATGCTAAAGAACGTGCTGAATTGATTTTAAAATTGCATGAGTTAACTAAGGAAAACATTGAGCGTATGAATGCTAAATATAAACTTGCTGGAGATAAGGGTAGAAAACATGTTGTGTTTGCACCTGGAGATCTTGTTTGGTTACATTTGCGTAAGGATAGATTTCCTGATTTGCGCAAATCAAAGCTAATGCCACGTGCTGATGGTCCCTTTAAGGTGTTAGAGAAAATAAATGATAATGCATATAAACTTGAGCTGCCTGCAGATTTTGGGGTTAGTCCCACTTTTAACATTGCAGATTTGAAGCCTTATTTGGGTGAGGAAGATGAGCTTCCGTCGAGGACGACTTCATTTCAAGAAGGGGAGGATGATGAGGACATCAATACAATTGTTACACCGACAGCCCCTGCTGCTATACATACTGGACCAATTACTAGAGCTCGTGCACGCCAACTAAATTACCAGGTACCTTCGTTTCTTGGTAATGATTCTAATGTTCATGAGAATATGATGCTGCCTAAATTGGATACATTTGTTTTGCTTACAAATGAAGGGCCTAGCTTGGAGAAGGATGAACATTGGAGCAAGAACAAGCATGGAGATGATGGCATGCGCAAGGGGAACAAGAACGGAGTTACAAGTGATGATTTCAGGACTTTGAAGCCACCATAATGGGTGCATGAAGCCTTGGACGAAATATACAAGATGCCACTTCATAAATTTCGTCCCGAGGCTATTTTAGGTGCTGCGTCACCTTATTATTGGTCCAGGCCCGTGTAATTTCGAAATACATAAGTATAGGCTATTTTTAGAGTCCGTATGTGTGGGGAAACAAGAGATAGGGTTGATTTCGGACCCCTCCACCAAGGGCCACGAAATCCCCCCTCTTCCTCCATATATACAGCCCTTAGGGCATCGTTTAGACTTTGGGTTTTGTTTAGATTAAAAGTTCGCCATAGCTGCAACTTCACGTACTTCGTTTGTGTTCAACGACCAGACAAAGGCGTCATAGAACCCCACCTTGATCAATAAAGCTTTCATCTTATATTCGCAATATCCAGATTGCAATCTTAGTTTCTTGCTTGTTCTTCGTTTGCTCGCAGGAAACAGACCCTCGTGGTCAGGTTGATCGTGCTCCGGCGTGGTCAATAACCTCTCGGAGTTGGTTTAGCGATTGCTAAGGCGCGACGTCCTCGCACGTTCGTAGTCGGATCGTCAAAGTCGACTTCCACCAAAGCGAAATCCACCATCTCATCGAAAGACGGGACACCTTTGCCTCTATCACCACCT
>NW_021246853.1:0-863 GCF_002162155.2 Triticum dicoccoides | reverse complement strand
TTAGAGTTGAGGCACCGAAGACGTTTTGAAACGTCGCAAAACATATGAGATGTTTCGAGGGCTGAAATTGGGATTTCAGGCTCGTGCCCACGTCAAGAGGTATAAGACCTCCGACGATTTTCTTAGCCTGCAAACTAAGGGAGAAAAGCTCAATTGTTGAACTTGTGCTCAGATTGTCTGAGTACAACAATCGCTTGAATCGACTGGGAGTTGATCTTCCAAATGAAATAGTGATGGTTCTCCGAAGTCATTACCACCAAGCTGCTAGAGCTTCGTGATGAACTATAATATATCAGGGACATATATGATGATCCTTGAGATATTCGCGATGTTTGACACCACAAAAGTAGAAATCAAGAAGGAGCATCAATTGTTGATGGTTGGTGAAACCACTAGTTTCAAGAAGGGCAAGGGCATGAAGGGATACTTCATGAAACGGCAATTCAGCTGCTGCTCTAGTGAAGAAACCCAAGGTTGAACCCAAACCCGAGACTAAGTGCTTCTGTAATAAGGGGAACAGCCACTGGAGCAGAATTACCCTAGATACTTGGTAGATGAGAAGGCTGGCAAGGTCGATAGAAGTATATTGGATATACATTGTGTTGATGTGTACTTTACTAGTACTCCTAGTAGCACCAGGGTATTAGATACCGGTTCGGTTGCTAAGTGTTAGTAACTCGAAATAAAAGCTACGGAATAAACGGAGACTAGCTAAAGGTGAGATGACGATATGTGTTGGAAGTATTTCCAAGGTTGATCAAATATCGTACGCTCCCTCTACCATCGAGATTGGTGGTTGCGTTGAGCATAGACATGATTGGATTATGTCTATCGCAATACGGTTATTCATTTAAGGAGAATAA
>NW_021246852.1:0-1429 GCF_002162155.2 Triticum dicoccoides | reverse complement strand
GAAGTATCAGAGTTTCATACGGAAACTCGTCTGTTATACTTATTTGAACTCCATTGTTTTTCTGTGTTCAAAATGCACCATTCAAAGCCAAATCATCAATTTACAACTCTTTCTGACTTCATTTGTTATTTTTCGTGCATTTACTGATTATTTTGAGCTATAAGACCATGAAATTGAAAAGCATTTGAAATGAACTCTGAAAAGGTCCCAAGTAGGCATGGTATCATCATTTCAGCCACATAGCATGTGCGAGAAAGTAGAGAGGGTTACGGCAAAAACTAGATGCACTTCGTGTACAAAACGGACAATTTCTTTCGAAGTATCAGGGTTTCATATGGAAACTCGTCTGTTACAAAGGGATTTCATTTTTTTAACTTATTTGAATTCCCTTGTTTTTCTGTGTTGAAAATGCACCATTCAAAGCCACATCCTCAATTTACAACCCTTTCTGACTTCATTTGTTATCTTTCATGCGTTTACTGATTATTTTGAGCTATAAAACCATGAAATTGAAAAGCATTTGAAATGAACTCTGAAAAGGGTCCAAGTTCGCATGGTATCATCATTTCAGCCACATAGCATGTGCGAGAAAGTAGAGAGGGTTACGGCAAAAACTAGATGCACTTCGTGTACAAAACGGACAATCTCTTTCGAAGTATCAGGGTTTCATATGGAAACTCGTCTGTTACAAAGGGATTTCATTTTTTTAACTTATTTGAACTCCCTTGTTTTTCTGTGTTCAAAATGCACCACTCAAAGCCACATCATCAATTTACAACCCTTTCTGACTTCATTTGTTATTTTTCATGCATTTACTGATTCTTTTGAGCTATAAGACCATGAAATTGAAAAGCATTTGAAATGAACTCTGAAAAGGTTCCAAGTTGGCATGGTATCATCATTTCACCCACATAGCATGTGCGAGAAACTAGAGAGGGCTACGGCAAAAACTGGATGCACTTCGTGTACAAAACGGACAATCTCTTTCGAAGTATCAGAGTTTCAGACGGAAACTCGTCTGTTACACTTATTTGAACTCCATTGTTTTTCTGTGTTCATAATGCACCATTTAAAGCCAAATCATAAATTTACAACCCTTTCTGACTTCATTTGTTATTTTTCATGCATTTACTGATTATTTTGAGCTATAAGACCATGAAATTGAAAAGCATTTGAAATGAACTCTGAAAAGGTTCCAAGTTGGCATGGTATCATCATTTCACCCACATAGCTTGTGCAAGAAAGTAGAGAGGGTTATGGCAAAAACTGGATGCACTTCGTGTACAAAATGGACAATCTCTTTCAAAGTATCAGGGTTTCATATGGAAACTCGTCTTTTACAAAGGGATTTCATTTTTTTGAACTTATTTGAACTCCCTTGTTTTTCTGTGTTCAAAATGCACCATTCAAAGCCACATCATCAATTTAC
>NW_021246851.1:0-386 GCF_002162155.2 Triticum dicoccoides | reverse complement strand
GCAAAGCAGAGGAGGCAGCGCCCGTCGCGGCAGCAAAGCCGGTGGCCAGCTCCATGGCGGCGGCGCCCCTGTACACTGCATCTATCAGCGCCATGTGTACCTCACCGTAGCTCGCCGCCGACTGAAGATGGACCCGTGGCTGCCGCACAGGACATTAGAGACTCCTCGTCGGCCTTGATTTGGTTCAGATGGCCAGCGCATCATGGGGATCGCTGCGGCACGTGCGCTACTCAACTGCGACCCAGGGAGGCGGACTGATCTGCGCCGGGAGGTAGGGGACGGCGTCGACTGTCGTCCAGCCGCAGCAGTCGGACCCGCCGCCACCACTGCCGCCGCAGCTCGAGGGCGTGATCTGGAATGGCGGTGGGGGCGGCTGGTGGCTGTGG
>NW_021246850.1:0-1318 GCF_002162155.2 Triticum dicoccoides | reverse complement strand
CCCTTCATGCGCGGCCACTACTGGGCGGGCATGAAGGCCAACTGGGTCGTCCTCATCCACCAATCGGATATCTACACCCAGCGAGAGATCACCCTTCCATCTTTGGATACCGCCGCCATCGAGCCTCGCGGCCCGCCGGACACTCCTGCCTACTACGCACGAGACGCGTCAAGCTTTTGGCTCGAGCTCTGCTTGCAGAAAGTTGTAATCTGCGAAGTGCCCACACCATCAGAAGACGACATGGATTACAAGCTCATTGCCTTGTTCAACAAGGGATTAGTCTATTTGGAATCCTGTCGCCATACATGGTTATGGCTCATCATCAATCCTGTTGAGGAAACATTTATGTCTGATGCTATAGTGCACGATGGCATCGTTTACGCGGTCGACACACAGATTGGCTACCTATACTGGTGGAATCTATCGTCGTGTAATTGTTGTATCTCATCTCATCTTTACCTTATGAATACGACTGCTTGTTCATTTGTTACAAATTTAGAATGCATAGCATGTCTATAACCACATCATTGCTAGATGTTCCTCTCATTTCCTAGATTTTTATGACCACACATGTTATTGTTAGAGTTTATATGAGAACAATTGGCATCTAATGATTGTTAGAATACATATTATGAGCATAACATCATGATTGCTATATGTTACTCTCGTTTACAAGATTTTTATAACAATGCATGTTATTGCTTAGAGTTGATATGAGAACAGTAGTAGTAAGTGCTATGGTAGAATATGAGTAGGCGCTGTTATAGCTATTTTCCTCTCATTGTTACATGATGTTTGAACCATGACATATTGCTATAATATGAAAGCCATTGGCTTATTTTTTTAACTTGGGGTATGATTATGACCACGGCATTGCAATTCTCTGTCTATGATATGTGTCACTGTTATAATAATCTTAATTCCACACATACTCTAAACATGATTGTTTATTTTTGTCCTTTTGGTCTCCAATTTGAATTGTTGCAGCAGACGCAAATGTGCTGGCCTTCATGCTTCCAGGACCTGGAATCATACCAGCCGATGGGTGGTGGTTTATCGCTCGTTCAGCTGACGACGGTCATTTGATGCTCATTCGCACGTACCAAATTGACCTAACCATTACATCAAACCACATGCAGTACAATGCATGGGGCGTTCGTGACATTGATGGCTATGGCTGCTTCGTGTTCGAGAAAGATCCCAGCTCCGTTGGGCCAGGCGTATTCAATTGGAGGCGGGTTTACAATCTCAGCAACCACTCCTTGTTCCTCGGGCTCAATTATTCGATCATCCAACCAATCATCGATCATATCACCGA
>NW_021246849.1:0-412 GCF_002162155.2 Triticum dicoccoides | reverse complement strand
ATGTCCGGGCCTCTGACCGGATGTCCGGGCTGACGAGGTTCAGCTTCGGGAGCGTTCTGTGGTGGGCGCCGGATTTCCGGGGTCGGGCCGGATGTCCGGGCTTGCGGGAAGGGCCGGATGTCCGGGCTGGGGCTGGATGTCCGGGGCCTGTTGCAGCTTGCTCTTCTTCCTTCTCCTCTTCCATGCTTGGCCTTTGTCTTTTGATTCTCCATGGTCATCTCGGTTGTACGTGAGTATAGGCAAGGTCCATGCATGAGGTAGTAGCCATGCCTCGCACGTGGAAAGTGATGGTTCGAAGAGGAGTGAATTCACCTTGTGTCCAATGGCGCATAGTCGAGGTCTCATCTTATGTATCCTTAGGGCTTGGGGAGTAGTCGGAGTGTACATGGGGACGAATGTGGGATGCTCCGCA
>NW_021246848.1:0-1332 GCF_002162155.2 Triticum dicoccoides | reverse complement strand
ACCAATCTCCTGAGGTTACTGACGATGCCGGAAGCACGGTCAGCCTGACCACGAAGGTCTATTCCTGCAAGCAATCGAAGAACGAGCAAGAATATGATAAAGCAATCTGAATATTGCAAATATATATGAGGTATTGATAATGGTGGGGATCCGTAAGCGGCCTTGGTCTGGTCGTTGGACACAAACGAAGTACACGAAGTTGCGTTGGCTAACTTTTAACTAAACAAATCCCAAGGAAAAGCTACTAGATGGATCTACTTATATAGGAGCAAGGGGTGGCGGCCAAGGAGGTGGGAGGACGTCCCAAGGCAGCCTAAAACTAAATCTAGGTCGTACAAGGCCAATGGGCCCAAGTGGAGGTGATGTAACACCTTTGGACTTGTAGTTTGACTCGGATTCTGCTGCAGCATCAGATTGTTTCGTCCACAACTCAACGCTCCGGACGAATTTGTAGGTGATTCCAATTGGGTTGGAACGTGCACGAAATCTAGTTTCCAACAAAAAAAGAATCACCCAATTCGGAGTCCATATGAAAAACTTGTGTGCGTTTTGAGTTAGGTGTGTCTGTGCAGTCCGAATCTGAATCCAGAACGTGAGAGACTTGGACTCTATCTTCTCTTGGGCCAAAAGTGACGTGAGAGAACTTTTTGGACAGCAAATAAACATCTCTTTCTTCCTTATCTTCATATTTGGATTGTACAAATGTCCCATACACCTGCAATTAGACAAAACACAAAAGTGTGTGAAGTATTTTTGTTCTGTATAACATAAATAGATTATTGAATAGTTTGCACTAGAAATCACCTGACAAATATGCATATATGCAATATTTTTGGTCATATCCAAGGTAGTCATGTCCTCATCAGGATATATCTATGGACTTTGTTTTAGGTTTACCTCGAACAAAGAAGGGGAGGGATAGCATATTTGTTGTCGTGGATAGATTCTCGAAAATGGCACACTTTATACCATGTCATAAAAGCGATGATGCTGTTAATGTTGCTGATTTGTTCTTTCGTGAAATTATTCGCTTGCATGGTGTGCCAAATACTATTGTTTCAGATCGTGATACTAAATTTCTTAGCCACTTTTGGAGATGTTTATGGGCTAAGTTGGGGACTAAACTGCTTTTTAGTACTACTTGTCACCCCCAAACTGATGGACAAACTGAAGTAGTCAATAGAACGTTGTCTACTATGCTTCGGGCTGTTTTGAAGAATAATAAGAAAATGTGGGAGGAATGCTTGCCTCATATTGAATTTGCTTATAATCGTTCATTGCATTCTACTACTAAGATGTGCCCTTTTGAAGTTGTGTATGGTTTCCTACCTC
>NW_021246847.1:0-1219 GCF_002162155.2 Triticum dicoccoides | reverse complement strand
ACTTTGAAGCCACCATAATGGGTGCATGAAGCCTTGGACGAAATATACAAGACGCCACTTCATAAATTTCGTCCCGAGGCTATTTTAGGTGCTGCGTCACCTTATTATTGGGCCAGGCCCATGTAATTTCGAAATACATAAGTATAGGCTATTTTTAGAGTCCGTATGTGTGGGGAAACAAGAGATAGGGTTGATTTCGGACCCCTCCACCAAGGGCCACGAAATTCCCCCCCTCTTCCTCCATATATACAGCCCTTAGGGCATCGTTTAGACTTTGGGGGATTTGTTTAGTTAAAAGTTAGCCATTGCAACTTCGTGTACTTCGTTTGTGTCCAACGACCAGACCAAGACCGCTTACGGATCCCCACCATTATCAATACCTCATATATATTTGCAATATTCAGATTGCTTTATCATATTCTTGCTCGTTCTTCGATTGCTTGCAGGAATAGACCTTCGTGGTCAGGCTGACCGTGCTTCCGGCATCGTCAGTAACCTCAGGAGATTGGTTTAGCGATTGCTAAGGCGCAACGTCGTGCACGTTTGTAGTCGGATCGTCAAAGTCGTCTCCACCAAATCGATAGTTATCATCTCATCGAAAGATCGGGACACCCCGCCTCTATCAGACGATCCGACTACGAACGTGCGAGGACGTCGCGCCTTAGCAATCGCTAAACCAACTCCGAGAGGTTATTGACCACGCCGGAGCACGATCAACCTGACCACGAGGGTCTGTTTCCTGCGAGCAAATGAAGAACAAGCAAGAAACTGAGATTGCAATCTGGATATTGCAAATATAAGATGAAAGCTTTATTGATCAAGGTGGGGTTCTGTGACGCCTTTGTCTGGTCGTTGAACACAAACGAAGTACGCGAAGTTGCAGCTATGGCGAACTTTTAATCTAAACAAAACCCAAAGTCTAAACGATGCCCTAAGGGCTGTATATATGGAGGAAGAGGGGGGAATTTCGTGGCCCTTGGTGGAGGGGTCCGAAATCAACCCTATCTCTTGTTTCCCCACACATACGGACTCTAAAAATAGCCTATACTTATGTATTTCGAAATTACATGGGCCTGGCCCAATAATAAGGTGACGCAGCACCTAAAATAGCCTCGGGACGAAATTTATGAAGTGGCATCTTGTATATTTCGTCCAAGGCTTCATGCACACATTATGGTGGCTTCAAAGTCCTGAAATCATCACTTGTAACTCCGTTCTT
>NW_021246846.1:0-390 GCF_002162155.2 Triticum dicoccoides | reverse complement strand
ACGATATGACCGAGGTGGAATATGGTGGAGGGGGTACCACACACGGCTGGGAGAGATCAACTGATCAACTTGTGTGTCTAGAGGTGCCCCCCTACCCCTCTATATAAAGGAGCAAGGGGGGAGGCCAGCCGGCCCTCTATGGGCGTGCCAGGAGGAGGAGTCCTCCTCCTAGTAGGAGTAGGACTTTCCTACTCCTACTAGGAGGAGGAAAGGAAGGAGGAGAAGGAGAAGGAAGGAGAAGGAGGAAAAGGAGGAAAGGGGGGCCGACCCCCTAGTCCAATTCGATTTGGGCTAGGGGGGCCGCGCGCCCTACCTCCTCTCTTCCACCACTTGGCCCATGAGGCCTATTACTTCTTCCTCGTATTCCCGTAACTCCCCGGTACCCGAAAA
>NW_021246845.1:0-420 GCF_002162155.2 Triticum dicoccoides | reverse complement strand
AAACATCATGGACATAGTAGAGAACTCAGTCAACTACTCTTGTGTGGTATTGAGGATACCGAGACAAAAGAAAGAACTTAGCTAGTAGAGAACTTTCAGACAACTCTTGTGTGGTACTAAGTATACTGAGACAAAATAAAAAACTGTAGGAAGAAAACTTTGGACCAGCTAATATAGTTGTAAGCATGGAACTAAAACTGACATAACCAATTAAGAATGATTGTTATGAAGACAATGAAGAAAAAACAGCTATATGAGCGCTTGAGCTTGCACCGTAAACAACCATGGAGCAGAAGATCTATCAAAAGACAATCAATTCATCTTTGTAGAGGCTTATGGCATAGTTTAAAAAGAGCATCCAACAAAAGCTATATATATCATGATGTGTTTACCAAAATAGAGGTGTCAATGAGTTAGTAT
>NW_021246844.1:0-1334 GCF_002162155.2 Triticum dicoccoides | reverse complement strand
GCGATAGAATGGCTTGACGGACCACAAGAGTAATAGGCATCGATAAACGAACGCACGCATACTCTTGACTATCGATTGATAGACGAGGGTCAGAATGCAACTAAAGAGAACAACTCAAAGGAACATATAATTTTCTGAGTTGTGGATGCATAAATTAGTATGTCGAACCAAGTTCAACATATTTCTTCCGGATAACCCATGCAGAAAAGTAGAACTGGCAGAGTCACGATTTATGAATGGAGAACTCCTCAAGAATAATCCTGTTGTGATATTTTAGTTCAACGAGGAACTTCTGCCATAAGTAGTTCATGGTATTTGGAAGAAGAAGATACCACGGACTTCAAGGACTATCGCAAAGGTTACTAATATCCTAAAGGCACTAGCAATTACTATCAACATGAAGTAGGTAGAGTGAATCTCGGGTTCAAGAACCCAAGGAGTAGAATACCTACTACTAAGTGGCATCACAGGATGCTTTCGAGAATAAAAGCCAGAATCATCACACTGGGATCACAAAACATTGCTAGATTACTAGGTGATCCCCTAAGACACCTAGGGTCATAATAATATCTCCAACATATATGTCAAGGTAACAGAGTACCTCAACTTACTGATTAGTGTGGTTAATCTGGCCCAAAGGAACATTGAAACGGAAGGAAGGAATTTGCAAGTGCATCAGACTACTTAGAAACCTGGGATGACTCGGACAGCATAACGGCTGTAAATGCTCAGAAAAGATTTGAGACATTCACAAAAATGGTGGCATAACCACTCAGAAGCACAATATCAAGGTTTCGAGATCAACAGTTAACGTACAGAAGACAGTAGAAACTGAACTGAGGCTTGAATCAACAATCTTATAAGTCTGTGGGTTAGTAACACGTGATCCTGATAGAAAGAAGAGAAAGCCTAGTTCTTAATCCCCGTAGAGGAGAAGATGATGACTCAGATCAGAAGGCCATAAGGTATAAGGAGTAAAAAGAGCCTTACGTTCCATCCCACAATCAATTCCCTTATATAACTAAAGAATTTCTAGACTCAACTTCGACCAGTTTGGCTTGGTAATCCTACAGGCAGTCAAGCTCTGATACCAACGCTGTCAGGACCCCGACTCGATGTCACATCGATCTAGCCGGTAACACCTCATATCACTTTGCGGCCTCACGCACGGTATCCCACGGGTGTCGCCTTACCTTTGCCCGGGACCGTTTGCGCCTTTTGGCTCACGTATATGATAGTGTCGCTAGCATCCATATGATAAGGAGCCCGGGCTGACATGACTAGTCGTAAACCCAAAGTGGCACAGACTTACAGGGACAGGCATTCATGACCCA
>NW_021246843.1:0-427 GCF_002162155.2 Triticum dicoccoides | reverse complement strand
AGTGTGGTTTGGCTATAGCTACAAACATTCAAGGTTAATCCTCTCAGCTCCCCTTCTTCCTCCTCTGTTCTTCCCATTGCTCTGGGCTTGTGGTCATCGAGCCACGGCCATACCGTATAGCTCTGTGTCATGGATTTTGTGCCATGACTACATAGGTTTTGGCCTTGATGGCACAACTGGCTCAGTAAATGCTGCATTATTGGTTGCCAAAGTTATTGCTAGCTAGCTAAATGATTTTATTTTGCTTTGGCTACAGAAGGGACAATTTATTGGCTCTATTCTAGTTTGTTTTAGTTTTGCTGGCTGTTATGATGGTTGGTTTGATCCATGCTTGTTGTATGTTCCTAGTGTTGAGCTGATGAACTAATGTTGCATTGGCTACTTCCTGTGGCTTGACCTTGTCGTGTTCATATGTCCATTTATTGTT
>NW_021246842.1:0-2040 GCF_002162155.2 Triticum dicoccoides | reverse complement strand
CCCTTCATCAACGTGTAAAGCTGAATCTGTTGCCGACCGGATAACACACCCTGTGCTTAGCTAGTAGGACATCCCCTACTACATGTACTTAGCTAGTAGTAGGACATGTAAATGATCATCCTCGTATTCTTTGTAGCACTGCTAATTAAAGACGGTTCATCTTTCTTTCTCTCACTCGTATTCATTGTGGCATTCAATTCAGTACTATGATTCAAATTGAGAAGAAATTGATTGGAGATCGAAACAATTGCCAGAACTTGGCCTGGTACCTGGTTCAAGCAGACTCGCATTTGCAATCTTCAGGGGATTATTTATCCTTACTAGAGTTGCTTCAACTTCTTCCCTTTTGATAGCATTGGTAATTTATTTCTACAAAAAGAAGCACAAGTCAACAAAGATTGTGTTAGACAATGAGAATCGAGCAGAAGAAAGTGGAATAGATGAGGAAAATAGTGAGGCCCAAGAAGGAGATGAACAAAATACACAGCAAGCTGGCCAGGAGGAAAGTGGGGTAGAAGAACAAACCAGTTTAGAAGTGGTATCTGAGACAACTGGCAGACAAGCATTGTTATGCCCAACAATGGATCAACTGCCGTTTTCAGGGGTAAAAGAAATTACTAGCCTGCAAGTGGAACTCATCTGAAGTTCAGTATACATTTTTAGCTCCCCTGTTATCTCAGCGAACTCACCTAAGCTAATATGATCAACCCTGGAAATTAGCATTCTTGAGCTACATGTGTAATATAAATAGTCATTTGCGCCAGGGTTTAAACTTGTAAACAGTTAGAACTGCAGAAAATCATTTTATTTGACTGGCTGCCAATCTCCTGTATTGCTCAAGTATAGCTTGATTATACCCCCAAAGGGAAGCTCACCTGATTGGATTCATTGTGCATCTCCAAACTGCTTCTTTATGATGCAATCTCAACAATTAATGTATGCAACCGGCATGTGTTTTTATAAGTGATGTGGTGTCATGAGATATTTGATTGAATGCCACTCATCCTCTATGAGATTGATAAGTCAATAGCTTATCCAAACAGAACAGGTTATTACAGTAAGATGGTAAATGATAGCATGCATCCTAGCTGAAGTAGTAACCTAGTAGATGCATACCTTCTTACAGAAACTTTAACCTTGACAGTTGAAACCTTCTAGCTCGATCAGCATTGAAGATAATGGTTATGCTACGATCGGGCAGGAGTCAGCGGCTTGTCAATCTTCTTTGTTTCTGCAATCCTTAACAGCTTTTCTACCATAACCATCCCCCTTGCTTTCAATGGTCACCTCGTGAGGGCGGAGTCGCTGAGACAATGATCTGATGTCCCAGGAGAGCACATCCTTGATCAGATCCTGAAACTCTTCTGCTGAGGCGTAGAATGCCTGCTTTGCTGAAATAAATTATGTTTGATGAGAAACTGGATTTACAGTATATGGACCAAAAGAACAACATTTTGGTAGAGTACACAAAGAAGATAACAAAAAATTCTGAACAACCATAACACTTACTACATGCGACAGCAGTTGGAAAGTAAAGAAATGTAGTGCTAAGAAAAGTGGATAGACTCCACAGCTAATGCACCGTCAACCTACTTGGACAAAATATCCAGCATTAGTAGATGGCAAATAATCCAGGAGTAAGCCGATTGGAACATTGCCATAAGAGGTCCACAAGTGCCCCTGCCGCCATCAAGCATATATTGTACCAAATGACAAAAGCACAAAAACTGAACTATTGGCCTATAAACGCGTAAATAAGATACATCTATTGGATTTTCAAGATACTGAGCTTCCTCTAAGTAATATCAAAGTAGAGAAGTTTGTAAGATAAGAAAAGCTGTAAAACTGCCTAAAAGGTGAAGAATAAATATTTTCAGCCATGTAGGGATGTTTAGGTAAGAGAAATCGGTATCTGAATACAGAAGAGTAACTATAAAACATATACAATCTCGAACGCGTACCATCATGTATTTCGACTCATATGCAAATTTAGCATGTTCTGAAGAACAAACAGAAAAATAAATGAGCTGTAAAGATCAA
>NW_021246841.1:0-1648 GCF_002162155.2 Triticum dicoccoides | reverse complement strand
TTCCCAAGTGTACTGAACTTACAGTAATAGCCGAAGAGGGACATGTGACTGGAACTGAAACTGAAACTGCAGCAACTGTTGATTGGAATGTCGTTGAATTAGATGAGCCTACTGATTTGGTCATTGCACCAATGCCTGACATTGAGATGGCCAAACTTTTTGGCATTCCAGTCGATGACAGAGATAAGCGGGAGAGGGGCGAATCTAGTTTGCCTGCTAATGCTGATGAAGATGTAGATGGACAATTGATGGAACAAGCTGCAGATGAAGTAGATGATGCACATGATGATGAGCTGGTGCATGTGTATGACAAAGAAAACCCTGTCATTGAAGTAGGCAAGTTGTTCCCAAGCATGAAGGAGTTTAGGATGTGTTTCAAGACTTATGTAGTGAAACATGAGTTTGATGCCAAGACTGTTTGGACTGATAGAAATAAGTTTTATGCGAGGTGCAGAGGATTTGATGGTAGTGTCAAGCCTTGCAAGTGGTACATATCTGCTAGACTGCAACCTAATGGAAGTACTGTCAGGGTTAACCAAATCCCCGATCAACATACTTGTATTACAAGTTCACAGAGAGTCTTGATGACCCACAAGTGTAAGGGATCTATCGTAGTCCTTTCGATAAGTAAGAGTGTCGAACCCAATGAGGAGCAGAAGGAAATGTTAAGCGATTTTCAGTAAGGTTTTCTCTGCAAGCACTGAAATAATAGGTGATAGATAGTTTTGTGATAAGATAAATAGTAACGAGCAAAAAGTAAATAAAGTAAATAAAGTGCATCAAGGTGGCCCAATCCTTTATGTAGCAAAGGATAAGCCTGGGAAAATTCTAATAATGAGGAAGGAGCTCCCGAGGACACATTGGGAATTATCGTCAAGCTAGTTTTCATCACGTTCATAAGATTCGCATTCGGTACTTTGATAATTTGATATGTGGGTGGACCGGCACTTGGGTACTGCCCTAACATGGACAAGCATCCCACTTATGATTAACCCCTATTGCAAGCATCCGCAACTACAAAAAGGAGTATTAAGGTAAACCTAACTACAACATTAAACATATGGGTCCATATCAACCCCTAACGAAGCAATGCATAAAGTAGGGTTTAAGCTTCTATCACTCTAGCAACCCATCATCTACTTATTACTTCCCTATTCCTTCCTCTAGGCCCAAATAATGGTGAAGTGGCATGTAGTCGACGTTCACATAACACCACTAGAGGAGAGACAACATACATCTCATCAGAATATCGAACGAATACCAAATTCACATGACTACTAACAGCAAGACTTCACCCATGTCCTCAGGAACAAACATAACTACTCACAAAGCATATTCATGTTCATAATCAGAGGAGTAATAATGTGCATAAAGGATCTGAACATATGATCTTTCACCAAGTAAACCAATTAGTATCAACTACAAGGAGTAATCAACACTACTAGCAACCCACAGGTGCCAATTTGTGGTTTTGATACAAGATTGGATACAAGAGATGAACTAGGGTTTTGAGATGAGACGGTGCTGGTGAATATGTTGATGGAGATTGGCCCCCTCCCGATGATAGGATCGTTGGTGATGACGTTGGTTATGATTTCCCCCTCCCGGAGGGAAGTGTCCCCAGAAGAACAGCTCCGCTAGAGCCCTA
>NW_021246840.1:0-821 GCF_002162155.2 Triticum dicoccoides | reverse complement strand
CCTACGAGAAACCTGTTAATCCATGAAGGATTCTTGGTGACATTCCTAAAATCCATCACATATAGGGTGCTATCGATGACAGTTTCTTGAGTTCATCACGGAAATCATCACATATCCAGAAGATAAGAATGGATCCTAAAACAGTAGCCCGCATTATGACGGACTTAAAGAAACTGTCATGGTGCCCAAGTCTCCTCCGAGTCTTGGGCTTTCAGTAAGCTTGCTTCGTGAAACGCCATCTTCAACATCTTCATGACCTTCTCATTATGAACCACCAGTGGTATGACCCAGCCCCTCTAGGGCGGGTCATACCCACACTACCAGAAACCTATTAATCCATGACGGATTCTTGGTGACGTTTCTAGAATCCGTCAAATATAGGGTGCCATCGATGACAGTTTCTTGAGTTCGTCACGGAAATCGTCACATATCCGAAAGATTAAAATGGGTCCTAAAACGGTAGCCCCCATTATGACGGACTTAAAGACACCGTCATGGAATGAGTAGCGGGGCCAAGTGTTTTATTTCTTTATACATCATCTGGACCATCATGGATGGCTCACGCTGATGTGTTGTGCGTTTTTACTTTCTTTCGCCCACATGTCAGCTTGCAGTAGAGTGTGGGTCCCACATGTTAGTATGAGAGAGAGGGAGAGCAATAACAACAAAAATCATGTTGGTCCTAACTAGGATAAACTGCGGGCAAATGGTTTCGAACCTTAGACCTGAGATTAGGTAACCGAACGAGGTAGCCAAACCGTGTTTGGTATCCTCCTCTGGGCTAGAAACATATATAGACAATCCTATGTATCGCTTGCCTC
>NW_021246839.1:0-560 GCF_002162155.2 Triticum dicoccoides | reverse complement strand
GACCTCCTCCTCCTCCTCCTCCTCGTCCTCCGCGTCGTCTTCATCACCGACATCATCATCATCGTCGTCATCGTCCTCTGCGACATCCGAGTCCCTTTCCTCCTCTTCCTGGCTCTCGCCTCCGCTCGCCTCGCCCTCCTCAGTCGAAGCTTGCGCCCCATTGGGCATCGAGTACAGCTCGGTGAGGGCCTAGCAGATATCAGGACAATGATCAGTCGACCAGTCGGCAGAGTAAACAGAGTTGAATGCGACAAGAATGCAGTGGAGAGCAGGGCAAGTGTACCTTATCTGGATCGCTGTTGTGGTCGAGTGGAGGAATCCTTCTGGCTCCGCGCGGATTGTCCTTTTCCGGTGACGGCCGCCATCCATCTTTTCAGAGTGACATCGTCGACTGCTTCTGGATGGACTCTGGTCTCGTCTTCGGTCCCACAGTACAACCACATGCAGTGGCTCCGGAACTGGAGAGGCTGGATGCGACGCTTGAGGAAAACCTCCAAGAGGTCCATGCCTGTCACTCCCTCCCGAACCAACTGCACCACGCGCTCCATCAACATCTTCAC
>NW_021246838.1:0-1420 GCF_002162155.2 Triticum dicoccoides | reverse complement strand
TTCAATACACTACCGAGGATCCACCTCCGTCTTCCTACGGAAGAGCCATCCTCGGCACTCACACTTATCTTGAGGCTTTTAACAGTTTCCATTTACTTGTCTATGAACTGTATAGGCAACCAAGTAGTCCTTTACCGCGGACGCGGCTATTCGAATAGATCATGTTAACCCTGCAGGGGTGTACTTCTTCATACACGCTCTCACCACTTACCGTCGTTTACACGACATGTACTCGGCAACCTTCAAGCGGAAGCCCAACGTGGGTGTCGGCCACGACCTACCTAATCACCTAAGCCTCCAGTCCAGGTTTATCGCCTATCCAGGTTCCATCCGCAG
Source organism: Triticum dicoccoides (assembly GCF_002162155.2). NCBI lineage: Eukaryota > Viridiplantae > Streptophyta > Magnoliopsida > Poales > Poaceae > Triticum > Triticum dicoccoides. The sequence continues at coordinate 1,084 of NW_021246838.1, read as the reverse complement.
GGAGTCCGGCCGAGGTTTCCCATACGGCCCCGAACGATGTGAACAGGGTTCCCGAGATACCTAACGGGTATTCGGTATACCGTGCCACGTACCTACCGCATCACAGCCCACCCCTACGGTCAGCGCTGTCCACGGCCTCCAGTAGGCTACAAACACCAGAAACTACTTGCAACTCCTGGACGGAGAACTAGGGTGAATAAGAAGCCGAGAGGGTCCATTGGTTTCGGGCCCAATGCATGGTAGTAGCTGATTCTTAAATCACACATACAGATCTCAGTGCTTAAGGTCGGCTTCAATGAAACAACCCACCATGTACTCCTACATGGCCTCTCATCGATACCTTTACCAAATCGTGTTCACCACACCACTCTCATTACCGACATAAACATTTCACTCTAGCCCATCACCCAGATGAACCAGACCTGACACGACTCTAAGCATAGCAGGCATAGCAAGGTAGGAACAACACATACATATGGCTCAAACAACTCCTACACATGCTAGTTGGTTTCATCTAGTTACTGTGGCAATGACAGGTCATGCAGAGGAAATGGGTTCAACTACCGTAGCACACAGCAGTTTGAAACGCGTTGTCTTAATGCAGTAAAAAAGAGCAGGAGCGAGAACATGGGATTGTATCGATATGATCAAATGGTTGGTTGCTTGCCTGATGGTTCGATGCACTGATACGGTTCTTCGTTAGGGTAATCACGGTACTCCTCGGAGGCAGAACCTGTCGCAAAGTACACCGATACACAACCATCACCAAACAATGTGCAACAATATGATGCATGCATGAAACATGGCAATATGAGTGTGTTGGGCTAATGCAACTAAAGCCAGAAGGGTTTGAACAAATTTGAATCAAAGATTCAAATTTCAAACTCAAACATGGCCTTTTAAAGTGCTTTTCCTTGTTCTGCTTAAAACATCAATTTAACTTGTTTGATCATGCATGAAAATAGTACAGATGGATAGATTGGATTTTTCTGATCATTTTTCATATATAATTTGTCCAATTTGGAGTTACAGAATAAAAGTTATGAATTTTTGAAGTTTAAATAATATTCTGGAATTTCCTGAT
>NW_021246837.1:0-1035 GCF_002162155.2 Triticum dicoccoides | reverse complement strand
GACGATCTTTCAACTTCACCCTGAAATTACTTGAACCTTTCAATAATTCAGACACGTGATTCATCAAGTAAATATACTCAACATCTACTCAAATCATCTGTGAAGTAAGAGCATAACGATATCCACTACACGCCTCAGCACTCATTGGACTGCACGCATCAAAATGTATTACTTCCAACAAGTTGCTTTCTAGTTCCATTTTACTGAAACCGAGGCTTTCAGTCATCTTGCCCATGTGGTATGATTTGCATGTCTCAAGTGATTCAAAATCAAGTGAGTCCAAACGGTCCATTTGCATGGAGTTTCTTCATGCATATACACCAATAGACATGGTTCGCACGTCTCAACCTTTTCAAAACGAGTGAGCCCAAAGATCCATCAACATGGAGCTTCTTCATGCGTTTTATACCGATATGACTTACGTGGCAGTGCCACAAGTAGGTGGTACTATCATTACTATCTTATATCTTTTGGCATGTACATGTGTATCACTACGATCGAGATTCAATAAAGGTATTATTCAAATAAATAGAGTAACTATTATTCTCTTTAAATGAATAACCGTATTGCGATAGTCATAATCCAATCATGTCTATGCTCAACGCAAACACCAAATAACAATTATTCAGGTTTAACACCAATCTCGATGGCAGAGGGAGCGTGCGATTCTTGATCATATCAACATTGGAAACACTTCCAACACATATCGTCAGCTCACCTTTAGCTAGTCTCCGTTTATTCCGTAGCTTTTATTTCGAGTTACTAACACTTAGCAACCGAACCAGTATCTAATACCCTGGTGCTACTAGGAGTACTAGTAAAGTACACATCAACACAATGTATATCCAATATACTTCTATCGACCTTGCCAGCCTTCTAATCTACCAAGTATCTAGGGTAATTCTGCTCTAGTGGCTGTTTCCCTTATTACAGAAGCACTTAGTCTCGGGTTTGGGTTCAACCTTGTGTTTCTTCACTAGAGCAGCAGCTGAATTGCCGTTTCATGAAGTATCCCTTCGTGCCCTTGCCCTTCTT
>NW_021246836.1:0-802 GCF_002162155.2 Triticum dicoccoides | reverse complement strand
CACACACACACACACACACACACATATATATTACCCATATGCGGCCCTTCAGTCATGAATTTGTTTGGGCTGGAATTACCCATATGCGGCTGAAAGTGGAAAAGCTGTAAAGAACAGTGCCAACCTATAGCAAATGAAATAGCAAAAAATAAGTTAAAATAGCACACTCCATCTTGCATGTACTTACCAGATTTGTGTACAGGAAGAAAATACCACACAGGACCCTCATGCGCCAACTGTCCATAGATGGAGAGAATTCCACAAGACTCGTAGAATGTACAACTCAAAGACAGAGAGATCAGCTGCACAGTATACGCAGTAACAACTAACAAGGTAGGAAAATGAGCTGGAGTCTGTGGGATCAGAAAAAAAACATAAGGGTAACGATGGAAATTGGGAATTGGTAGAGCAAGAAAGTATTTGCTACCTTGGATTTGTCTATAGTGTGACTTTTGGGATGGTTCCCCTTAACCGCTTGCAGTGCTCTGTTAGCTCCTTGGTACCGCAATCCTCGACATCTAATTCTCGCAGTGAACTCAGGAGGCCGTCCTTGGGCAGCGAACGGAGGGCTGGGCACTCCCAGATCCGTAATCTCTTGAGGTTGGTCAGCTTGTTTAGCCCTGCAGGGAGTTGCTGCAGCTTGCGGCAATACCAAAACTGGAGTTCCTGGAGCGAGGTGAGGCGTTGAAAGGCCTCCTCCTGCTCCTTTGTGAAGCACGTCATCTCTTGGTTCCCAATAAAGGACAAATCGATGAGGGAGGAAGAGAGGGCGGGCGCATCGAGGAAGCCCTTGATGTCATCT
>NW_021246835.1:0-3219 GCF_002162155.2 Triticum dicoccoides | reverse complement strand
GTCTTTTTTGCTCGTTCCGTAACACATCATCCCGTGATCAACTCCTTGATCACATTGTGCACATTATGATGATGTCCTACCGAGTGGGCCCAGAGATACCTCTCCATCACACGGAGTGATAAATCCCAGTCTCGATTCGTGCCACCCAACAGACACTTTCGGAGATACCGGTAGTGCACCTTTATAGCCACTTATCAGTGTCAAAACCGGCGGATCTCGGGTAGGGGGTCCCGAACTGTGCGTCTAGGCGGATGGTAACAGGAGACAAGGGACATGATGTTTTTACCCAGGTTCGGGCCCTCTCGATGGAGGTAAAACCCTACCACTGCTTGATTAATATTGATGATATGGGTAGTACAAGAGTAGATCTACCACGAGATCGGAGTGGCTAAACCCTAGAATCTAGCCTATGGTATGATTGTTGTTCGTCCTACGGACTAAAACTCTCCGGTTTATATAGACACCGGAGAGGGCTAGGGTTACACAGAGTCGGTTACAATGGGAGGAGATCTTCATATCGTATCGCCAAGCTTGCCTTCCACGCCAAGGAAAGTCCCATCCGGACACGGGACAGTGTCTTCAATCTTGTATCTTCATAGTCCGGGAGTCTCGCCAAAGGTCTTAGTCCGGCCATCCAGACACCCCCTAATCCAGGACTCCCTCAGTAGCCCCTGAACCAGGCTTCAATGACGACGAGTCCGGTGCGCAAGTTGTCTTCGGCATTGCAAGGCGGGTTCCTCCTCCGAATATTTCATAGAGGATGTTGAACACCAGGGTAGTGTACGGCTCTGAAAAATAAGTTCCACGTTCTACCGTAGAGAGAATAACATTTGTATCAATTGGATCTACTGACGTATGCCGCGGCGTGACATCATGCCACGGCCCGGCTTTTATTCATTTTATTGTTCCACCTCAGCGTGTTTAGCGAGGCAGTTTCCTTGGCACGTCTTGTCAAAGCAAAGATCGTGTCCCCTTATTCCGGGATTCTCATCAATACGGGCGTGGGTAACCCAACCGTGACTTAGGCATGACTCCCTAATTGAAAGCGAGTCTCAAACGGTTACGGGGAGGGCTCTTGGTATTCACCTCCTTTATAAAGGAACCAAGGCCCGACCACCTTGTTCTTAAACCAATCAAATCCGCCCCTCGCTTCGAGTTCCAACATCCAAAGCTCTAGTTTTAGGCGCTTCGGACCTTCGAAGATGTCCGGCTCTGACCCTCAAGGCCGGTGGATGCCTTCCTCCATTATGGAAGAAGATGTGCGAAAGTTAAGAGATGCCAGGTATCTAACCGGCGAAATCTCGCATAGACTGCCTACTCAAGGGCAAGCTATTCCCGCCCCCAGCCTGGTGAAAGCATGGTGTTCGCATCTCATTTGCTTTGGGGACTACTTCCCGATCGATCCCTTTGTGAGGGGGCTTATGTTTTACTATGGGCTGGAGTTCCACGACCTAGCTCCGGAGACCATCCTCCAGATCTCATCATTCATTGTCATGTGCGAGGCTTTCCTCCATATCACCCCTCACTTCGGATTGTGGCTAAAAACCTTCAAAGTGGAACCGAAAGTGATCGAGGGGCAGCACGCTGAGTGCGGAGGGGCTATAATAAGCAAGATGGACGACGCTCCATGGCCCGAAGGCTCTTTTCAAGAGGATCTCGACTTATGGCAACGGGACTGGTTTTACATCATAGCCCCTAGGGGCACCACATGGGTGGCACCGCCTACTTTTCGCTCAGGTCCCCTACCATGGCTGACATCATTGGTTAATGAAGGACTTATCTGGGGGGCCGCCAAAAGACGTGCCCTTGCTGCAGGGCCGTACTCGAGATCTCCTAGAAAGAGATATCAATTTGACCATGGTGGCACAAGTCATGGTGATTCGCCGCACACTGCCCTGCAAACGTCGACCTCTCCGCCTGTGGGAGTTCAATCCTGAGGGACCACGGGTCCTACAACACTTCATGGGAATGACACCCATGGAGATGTACAAAATTGTTCTTCGGATCACAAGCAAGGTGTCCGGATTTGTCCGAGGACGCTGGTCTGAGCTGCAACCGCCCGGATGCTAAAGTAAGTAGCCTCGTATTTGCACATACCATCCATATTTTTATCAAATCTACCCTTTAGCAGAGTTGCCCTTTGAACGGGAGTGGATAGCGAAGGCAAAGCTTATCAGGTGTCCAGCCCCCCTGCCCGGGACCGTGTCGAATCCCATGCTGACCAGGATGCTGGAGGCCGCGCCGTTGGCGGAAGGTGAAGGGGGGAACCAAGGAGCTACCGCCTCCACGAAGGAGGCCGTTAGGAAGGGAAGAATCGAAAATTCTCCCGACCAGTGAAAGAAAAGGACTGCCTCTGAAGACCCGGAGGTGATAACCTCCAAACGAGGAAAGAAATCTTCGTCAGAGGGTTCGGCACCGGAGAACGCTTCAGCCGAATCACCCCCTAAAGGGGACCCACTCTCCCCCGAGGCGTAAGTGAAGGGAGGGGTTCAATAATGAATCACATTCATGTTTTATTCCTAAGGAAAATAACCGAAACATTATCTTGCAGTTCGGATCTCAACCCTTCTCAGCAGAGCTCATCTTCAGGGGATCTTCGTCCAGAGATGATAGAGAGCGAAACGCCTCCCCTTGTTCCACCGTCTTACGAGGATGGCGACCCCGAGGTATCGTCCCGGAGGGCTTTTTCAAGTCCGAACCCTGGGAAAGGTCATCAGACTAGTCCGGCACCCTCTTGCGCGCCGGCGGAGGGGCTGAAGGATCTGCTTAGTTGGGCGTCCATCTCAGAAGAACACCGTATGTTGATGGATATGGTGATTGGAAGGATTTCATCCGCGGAAAGCAGATTGTACGAGGCTGCCAGGAGTTTACTAGCAGGCTTTGAGGTATGTAAAAAGGTGTATCTTTTGGCAGAGCCGCATATTAAATGTGCCCTATATGAGTAGTAACCCCTGAGACTCTATGTGTTGTCACGAGTGACGGCGCACAGAGGATCATAATCTCAGGTATAATGTGCCGCCTATTCCATGAAGGTGGCGAGTCGTTCGGTGGCTAGCCGGACTGATGAATCTGCCAAACTGAAGCGGCAACTTGACGTAGCAGATGCCGACATCGCGCTTGTACATAAGCGGTTAGACGAGGCTCAAGGTATGTTCAAAAGACACCCAACAATAGGGGCTTGATGCTCGGGCCTTATATATGTTTTATGTAGATGGTGCT
>NW_021246834.1:0-971 GCF_002162155.2 Triticum dicoccoides | reverse complement strand
CTCCTGCACGCCGCGGTCGCACCGCACCCTCACACGGTCGCTCCTGCACGCCGCAAACCCAACCAAGGGAACGCACCCTCACTGACACGTGTTGTCGCATGGGAACACACCAAACTCAGCCATCCTATCGTTGACACATAATTTTTGTTCATAGAGTATGTTTATCCAACCGCATGTTGGGGAGTATCCATGCGGCCCGTGCGGTGGTCTGTTGGGGAAGAAGAAGATGTGAGGAAGAAGGAAAGAAGGGTTAGGAGACGTAGGATATTCATCCAACCACCTGAAATGGTAGACTGACCCAAGTCAGGCGACTTGCATAACAAATATATGTTTTACACAGCAAAAGATCCATAAAAACAACAACATAAAGAAAAACTATCGCTGCTCGCGGAAAGAGACGACCTCATCGTCTTTGGCTGTCGGCGCGAACCAGCCGTCGCTGCCGACGTGTGTCTCCGCACCATGGTTGTCCTCGGCCTCCAGCTACTCGTTCAAGTGGAGCGTGCAGGCGCTCTGCACGGACGAGAGCACAACCCGGTTCAAGTCGAGGACGTCCGGTTCCGCCTGTAGGAGGGCCTCGATGGCAGCGGCATCCGCGCGCTCCGCGTCGAGTCGAGCCTCCGCCGCCCGGTTCAAGTCCAGGACGTCTGGTTCCGCCTGTAGGAGGGCATCGATGAGAGCGGCATCCGCACGCTCTGCGTCAAGTCGAGCCTCTGCCACCCGGTTCAAGTCCAGTATGTCCGGTTCCGCCTGCAGGAGGGCCTCAATGGCAGCGGCATCCGCGCGCTCCGCCTCAAGTTGAGCCTCCGCCGCCCGGTTCACATCCACAACATCCGGTTCCGCCTGCAGGAGAGCCTCGATGGCAGCGGCATCCACGCGCTCCGCATCGAGTTGAGCCTCTGCCTCCCGGTCCTCCTTTAGTATCGCCCTGTTGAACTGCTGGTCCGCCTGCACCATGGGGGACTCGGACG
>NW_021246833.1:0-416 GCF_002162155.2 Triticum dicoccoides | reverse complement strand
AGTGTGCTGAACCCCAAACGTCGTTTGTGGATGTTGCGAACATTGGACATACACGTTTTCATAACTACGTGATAGTTCAGTTAAACGGTTTAGAGTTGAGGCACCAAAGACGTTTTTCGAAACGTCGCGGAACATATGATATGTTTCGAGGGCTGAAATTGGGATTTCAGGCCCGTGCCCACGTCAAGAGGTATAAGACCTCCGACGATTTTCTTAGCCTTCAAACTAAGGGAGAAAAGCTCAATCGTTGAGCTTGTGCTCAGATTGTCTGAAGTGCAACAATCACTTGAATCGAGTGGGAGTTGATCTTCCAGATGAGATAGTGATGTTTCTCCAAAGTCATTGCCACCAAGCTGCTAGAGCTTCGTGATGAACTATAACATATAAGGGATAGATATGATGATCCTTGAGGTATT
>NW_021246832.1:0-640 GCF_002162155.2 Triticum dicoccoides | reverse complement strand
TCTCTCAACAATAATAACATAGATAGATCATATAACAATCCCTCAACATGCAACAAAGAGTCACTCCAAAGCCACTAATAGAGGAGAACAAACGTAGAGATTATGGTAGGGTATGAAACCACCTCAAAGTTATTCTTTCGGATCGATATATAAAAGAGTTCATACTAGAATAACACCTTAAGACAGAAATCGATCAAAACCCTAATGTCACCTAGATACTCCCTTGTCACCTCAAGTATCCGTGGGCATGATTATATGATATGCATCACACAATCTCAGATTCATCCAACCAACACAAAGTACTTCAAAGAGTGCCCCAAAGTTTCTACCGAAGAGTCAAGAACGTGTGCCAACCCCTATGCATAGGTTCATGGGTGGAACCCGCAAGTTGGTCATCAAAACATACATCAAGAGGCACATGATATCCCATTGTCACCACAGATAAACACGGCAAGACATACATCAAGTGTTCTCATAAAAGACTCAATCCGATAAGATAACTTCAAAGGGGAAACTCAATTCATCACAAGAGAGTAGAGGAGGAGAAACATCATAATATCCAAACAATAGCAAAGCTCGGGATACATCAAGATCGTGCCATAGAGGAAACACGAGAGAGAACACGAGAGAGAGAGAGAGA
>NW_021246831.1:0-427 GCF_002162155.2 Triticum dicoccoides | reverse complement strand
ATGAGTAGGAACACCTTCTCACATAAAATAACGTATGCACGTGTCGGGGTGGTGTTGTCACCGTGCTAATGCAACACACACACACACATTTCACCAGGGTTCAGTATGCTTGCTTTCAGGTCATGGGAAAGGAGGGTGCATCCAAATCATCATGAAATCTTCAAAAATCCTATTTAGAAGAATATATTTGAATTAACACACAAAATAAAAACAGCACAAGAAGTTGTTTTGAAAAATTTCCAAATAAATCATAAAATAAACTAGACAATATTTGAGAGAGGTAGCAAAAGGAATCAATTCATTTGGAGTTGTATGTAAAAAGTTATCGACAGTCAAAGTTCTGGTCAAATCTGATTTTAAAATAAAATAGAAAAACAGAAAAACGTTTCGATTATACGTACACGTCGAAGGCGCCTTTCGGAAATAC
>NW_021246830.1:0-704 GCF_002162155.2 Triticum dicoccoides | reverse complement strand
TTTGATGGACTATTAGTCACTGTTTTGGGGTCCCGCAGTGGTTTCCATGGTTAGCGAACCCTGTGGTGCGTTTACGTGTCGGTCATCAACACTCGCAGTTTTGGCCGATTCTACCCCGTTTCTTGGATTATTACTCACCGTTTTGGGGTCCCGAAGCGATTCCCATAATTGATGAACACCAAGGTCCGCTTATGTGTCGGTCATCAACACTGGCAGTTTTGGCTGATTCTGGCCCATTTCATGGACTATTACTCACTATTTTGGGGTCCCGGAGTGATTTCCACGATTAACGAACCCTGGAGTGCATTTACGTGTCGGTCATCAACACTCGTAATTTTGGCCGATTCTGGCCCATTTGATGGACTATTAGTCACTGTTTTGGGGTCCCGCAGTGGTTTCCATGGTTAGCGAATCCTGTGGTGCGTTTACGTGTCGGTCATCAACACTCGCAGTTTTGGCCGATTCTACCCCGTTTCTTGGATTATTACTCACCATTTTGGGGTCCCGAAGCGATTTCCAATTGTTGAACACCAAGGTCCGCTTATGTGTCGGTCATCAACACTGCAGTTTCGGCCGATTCTGGCCCGTTTGATGGACTATTAGTCACTGTTTTGGGGTCCCGCAGTGGTTTCCATGGTTAGCGAACCCTGTGGTGCGTTTACGTGTCGGTCATCAACACGCGCAGTTTCGGCCGATTCTACCCC
>NW_021246829.1:0-932 GCF_002162155.2 Triticum dicoccoides | reverse complement strand
TCTAAAAAAGACAACCTCTCGCATCCCGCGGTCGAGTCAACAATTTGATCTATGCGAGGGAGAGGAAAGTGATCTTTCAGGCAGGCCCGGTTGATGTGCTTGAAATCAATGCACATTCGGAGCGACTTGTCCTTCTTAGGAACCATGACGACATTAGCGAGCCACTCGGAGTGGTATATCTCTCGGATAAATCCTGCCGCCAACAGTCGAGCCACTTCTTCACCGATGGCCTTTCTCTTCTGGACGGCGGACCGCCGAAGATGCTCTTTGACTGGTTTTGCAGACGAGTCGACTCTTAGGCGATGCTCAGCCAGTCCCCTGGGAACACCTGGCATGTCAGCGGGCTTCCATGCAAAAATGTCCCAGTTCTCACAGAGGAACTGGATGAGCGCTTCTTCCTATTTTGGGTCGAGTGTTGTGGAGATGCGGGTTGGAGCTGCTTCGGGGTCGGTCGGGTGAATGTGAACAGGCTTCGTCTCACCGGACGACTGGAATGCAGACTCTATGGCGGGCTTCTTGGATCGCAGCAAGTCACTCGGATCTGCGTTTTGCTTGTATTCTTCGAACTCGACCGCTGTCACTTGGGAATCGGCAATCTTGGAGCCCTTCTGAAAGCACTCCTCTGCCTTTTTCCTATCACCGGTGACAGTGATCACACCTTTGGGACCGGGCATCTTCAATTTGAGGTACACGTAACATGGTCGAGCCATGAACCGTGCATAGGCTGGTCTCCCCAAAATGGCATGATATGCACTTTGAAAATCCACGACCTCAAACGTCAACTTTTCTTTGCGAAAATGCTTCGAATCACCAAACACTACGTCCAAAGCTATCTGGCCGAGTGACTCGGCCTTCTTCCCTGGTATAACTCCATGAAAGCTCATGTTACTAGTGCTCAATCGGGACATCGGAATGCCCATACCTTTCAATGT
>NW_021246828.1:0-822 GCF_002162155.2 Triticum dicoccoides | reverse complement strand
GTATCGCATCGTCGGCTCCCTTCAGACTTGCCCTCGTCGAAACATTGCCTGTCTTCGGGTCCAACTCCCCCCCATGCGTATAGAACCAAGTCCTGACCCTGGGGGGCCAGCTCTTAGTAACCGGAGTGGCACCTGCATCCTCTATCTCTTTCTCAGACTTATCCCACTTAGGCATTGGAGCAGCGTCCTCTTTATCTTTTTGTCTTTTGTCTTTTGCTGGCTCTCTCCATTCTTGAAGGGAGATCGGGAATTCGTCCTTCACAAGAACTCCGCACTGACGAACGAACTTGTCCGGAATCTTCTTAGGCGCTAATGGTTCGCCACTAGGTCTGATTGCCTCGATATTGTACTTTACGCCCTCCTTCAACTTTTTGTTCGGGCCTCGTTTCGTCCTTTTGCCTGAAGATTTGCTCGATCCGGATGGCTGAAAGAACAAAGATCGATTCGTTAATATATCTTCAAGTCATTTAAAACATGTGATGATCACCAGATACCTGCTTATATAAATATATATATACCTCGCTGGTCTTTGTTGTTTCAGGATCAACATGTTCTTCGTCATCGTCATAATCGTAGTTCATGACTTCATCAATTCGGTCGTCGCAATCGAATATCATAACACCCTCTCCGGTGTTGTTTAGAAATTCGGAGCCGTCATAATCTTCTTCATTCTGATCATCATTTGGCCCGCGTATCATATCGAACATGGTCTGTTCTCCCTCTCTGTCGGTATTGTCTGCCATAGCTTTTATTTAACTAATTCAAAAGAAATATAAAACAATTTAGTATTCAAATTACATCGTCTCGAATAATAGATATAAT
>NW_021246827.1:0-4614 GCF_002162155.2 Triticum dicoccoides | reverse complement strand
GTTTACAAATTCAAAAAACTCGGGATATCTAAAAATATTCTCACTTTAAAAAATTCTTCACAAATCCAAAAAAAGTGTTATTTTTTCCAAAATTTGGTGGGAGTTTCTAAAAATGTTATCATTTTTTAAAAAAATGTTCCCATTTGTAGAAACAATCGTGCTTTGATTTTTTCTGTGTTTTCTTAAAATTGTTTGGAATTTCCAATTTTTTGGCCTTTTTAAAATGTTCGGGATTACAAACCATTATATATATTTTTCAAAAAAATGTTCGGAAACCCAAAGGTTCTTCACATATTTCGAAAATGTTTTGGGTTCCGAAAATTGTTCAAACATTGAAAAAATATTTGGTGTTTCATAAGTTATTTGCTTTTTCCAAAATTTATTTCCAAATTGTTCACAATTTTTTATTATATTTTTTATTGTTTCAGATATGTTTTTATAAATGGAAGTTTTTGTGTGCTCTTATATAATTCGTGATATTTGAAATCACAAGCAGTTGTTGGTCGAGTGGCAAGCTGCATGCGCCAATAGTACGATGTCCTGAGTTCGGAATACTTGTGATCTCCCTCTTCTTACAATTTTTTCTACATAAAACAGACGCACGTGTCTTAATGGGCCGGCCCAGGCGCACGAGAACTGGCACAGAGAGCGTCGTACAGGGGTCTCCGTATGGCGTATACGTTATCAAAGGTTTACACTACACTTGTCAAGAGAGAAATACTTTCTTGGATCGAGCATCCACACCCACTGGCCTAATTTTATTTAGCTGGAATTTGCTACAGGAGTATAAGAAGGATTTTTGGTAGGAATTTTTAGCTGGAATTTAGCTGGAATTTGCTACAAGAGAGAAATACTTTCTCCGTATGGCGTATGGAGTATAAGAAGGATTTTTGGTAGGAATTTGCTACAGGTGCATCTTGTGTACTTGAGCACATGTTGGAGGCTGGGATATTTTTTCGCAAGGTCAGCCATACAGAGGACTATGGTGCCAACGAGTATCAGGTTTGAGGTGGAGAAGTTGACTGGACTGGAAACCTTGGGTTATGGCAGACAAAAGTGAAAGATTTGTTGGCGCAATACAGATGTTTGAAGGCGTTGCAGGAAGTCATGTCAGCTAAGATGGAATTATTAGGTGATGGATGGAGGTTTGTGGAAGACAATTTGGGAGTCTCGAGTGTGTCATGCAGTTGGATAAGTTCGGCTAGGTCAGACTTGGATAGTCTGACGGATCGGCGATGGCGACATAGGAGCGTGATGCTGATGGTGACCGACTTCTGGGGTGTGGAAACACGTGGCGCAGGTCCGAGGGCTTGTGCGACTTCGACAAGACTATGGCGTAGGGTTGATTCAAGGTGATGTATACACGGAGTTTGAAGTCGACAGGGCGTGAGGGTGGACTGATCATCTACCATGGAGTCATGTTGAAGGTGGAGCTGGGCTAAGGGGCTACGGTGTAAGGATCTAGGGAATCGAAGCCTATTCAGCAAAGGGGAAAAGCGGGGGACACGTAGTTCGGACTGGAGCCGAATGGTCTGATGGAAGCGTGAAACTCGTCATCGGTCGGTGATGATCGGTAGTTCTCTGCAGTGGAGGTTGAGTGGTGTGGGTTCGCGACCCTTGAGACTCGACCGGGACAGCAGAGGCTCGACGCGGAAATAGTAGCGAGGTGTGCGGCACGCACGGGACATGGAGACGGACCAAGGCTCTGGTGGTCATACATGTGGTGAGACCACTGCGAACTTTACTCAGGATGACTACAAGCAAACGGTGAAATTCCTTCATGTTTGAGATAGGCGGTCAAGAAAGGAGCGGTGATGTTGGGTTCAGGTAACTCTTATGTGCAATACCCAATATGTGAGTTGTTCACTTTCACGCAGATCAGTGATCAGTGTGTGATGACGTTGGACGGACACTCTGAAAGTTGGAAGCACAAATAGAGTAACAAGGAACTTAATTTTCCTCGAGTGTTGACTGTGGTCAAAAAAGAAGGGACTACAAGTTACAGGTGGAGTCATATGGAGTCTTTGGAGTAGCAGCAGTGCTCATGGGATAAGCTCAAGTCCAATGTACATGAAAGTTTGACACATAGACGAATTCAAGGTGGTGGAGAATATTCGCCAATGTGGAGTTTGTTAGAGTTGTATCAAATATTATGTACAAGGTAGGTTACAGTTAGACTCTGAGTTGTATTGTGTTTAGATAGGATATGGAGTCGTGTCCTAGTAGGACACTTGTATCCTAGTAGGCCTCTCATATATAGTGGGGGTAGACACACGATATAACCTATGCCAACATAATAGCACCGGAACGAAGGGAAAACCAGCGGCATGTGCCAGTGTCTAGGGCGACCGGGTGCGGTATTGTAGCGATGTCATGGGAAGGAGCATCCATAGTCAGGCCCCAGGGATGTAGCCATATTGGTGAACTTCGTTAACAAATCTCGGTGTCGTGCTCCTGTGATTGCTTGGTCCTCGGATGATCGAAGGTATGCCTCGGATTTATTTTAACAGTTGAAGTAGTTTGTATCGATGAATTTTGACAAAGTGAGGCCTGAAGACAGGTAAAATTTAATTAATTCTTAGTCAAAACTAGAATATAACTTTGTGTGCCTGTATATTTTGTAGCCTCTTATAATCATTTTCATCTGTTTTGTTATTGTAGCCAGCAAATTGACGGATGATCCTGCAAACCTCGTCAAGTATATTTGTTGTTAAACTGTAAATTTGAAAAGTAAACAAGTTATACATTTGTTGATCCCTTTTGTTTTGATAATCACCTCCTACATATGTGCTCCTGGGCACAGGCCCGTACCTGAAGCCTGTGCAGGGTGTGCACCTGCACAGGGCCTCCAAATCGGAGGGGGCCCATATCTATCTATTTTATATTAAGAACGTTTGATGGGTTAACCAGAGAAAAGAGAATTAGTAAAAAATTACCACAAAAATCAGAAATAACTGGCCGTTAATTTGGTAGACACGTAACTTAAAACACAAAATTGACAAACTGGATCTAACTAATAGGAGGAAAGCCTAGGCTGGCATGAATTTAGACTGCACACGTCTTTAGGATTCACCTGTGCCATAGATTAGTTTTTTCAGTTTGTCTAATTCACATTTAGATGTTCTTTAAGAATATCACATCTAAGCTCACAAATATATAATGCAGCAACAGGAAACAGAAAAAAATAGAAAAAAATAGACCATAGACAGAGTAGACATCAACTTAGATGTGACATAACTATGTCACATCTAGATGTGTCTTAGACAGACCCTTAGTTTTTTATAAATACCACGACTGCTTCGTAAAAGGAAGAGGAGAGAAAAAATAGGAACATGCCATAGATTAGTTTTCCTTTACATGAGTCCATCGTTTAAATAAGAAACCAATTAATAATAGGGTTGCAGACTCCTCCCCTCACGCACGAGGCCGCCAGAATCCCATGGCTATGGCGCACTATCCTACCCTCACGCACGCAGCCGTCGTAGCTTTCGCGTTCAGCCGATCACAGATTCACAGCATGGCTTCTTTCTGCTGCAAAAGGATAACGCCAGCTATCCCCCGCCTTGGATGTAAGATTGGAACCGTGCCACCTCAAAACCAGGAGCAGACAGTAAGTCCTGTTTTGGCAAGATCTTCTCCGGGAGAGGAAGATGCCCATACTGATGAAGTAAAGCAGAAGCAACAAGACGACGAGAAACCTGGTCTGCATGTGGAGGCGTACGGCCACGACGCTGAGACGTATGTGTTAGGTGTACGTATTCGATGAGTAACATTGTCTATTGCTACAGGTCGTTCTGCTGGCACATGCCGTTCATGTACGCCGGTACTCGATTGATGAGCTCCTGATGCTCTATTACTACTTGAAATGATCGATGCACATGTGTGAAAATTAAGCTGAACGTGCTATACAACATGGATGCCATGGAAATCAATCGATCTGCAAGCACGCCAGTTATTAATCTAAGCACAAAGGTTGCTCGCTTTCCTTTAGGTATAGGATAGGGTGATTGGGTGACAGGCAGGGGGAAATCAAGCGGGTGATTACGTCGCTGTGCAGCCGTCGAGCCGAGCGGGTTAGTGCATTTCAAGCAGGAGAGAAGGCCTTGGAATTCTTTGAAAGGACAAGGTTGTTGAAGTAGATTTTTTGACTGTCTCCACCCAATTTTTTCCCTAATGATCAGCCCATTAATCCAATGGCGGGAAGATAGGTGGCTCCTGCTAATTGTCCATGCATGAAAGGTCATGCAAGAAGACGTGTCATGCATCGGGACCTAGCTGAGCTACTCTCGCGTGCACTCATTTTCTTTCCGTCAGAATCAGTGAAGTGGATAGAGAGAGATGAGAGATATCTAGAGGAGGTTTGAGTTGCTTGGATGAACAGATCATGAAGGTGTGTCTTGCTAAGTAATTACTGTATATTTAAGATGATGGTGTGTCTTGCTAAGTTATTACTGTATATTTAAGATGATGAGACTTACAATAATGATAACTAGAAGAAGAGAAGTAATAAGACGATCTGTTTTGTATCCCATCATATTTGAAGGTTTACTAAATCTTATATAAATATTTGGATTCAGTTGGCTGCAGTTACGAGTTCAAGATCTACTAGTAGTA
>NW_021246826.1:0-507 GCF_002162155.2 Triticum dicoccoides | reverse complement strand
TGCTGTTGATTACAGTTTCCACACAAAGGAACAACAGGATTTCTATGAGACAGTGTTGTTGGACAAGAAGCCTATAGTGTGTGATATGAGGTGGGTCGACTGGACCTACATGAAGGAGAATGAAGAACACTATCCTGGAGTGCAAGACAGTTTCATTGCTTGTGGAGTTGCAGACTTTGTTGGGCAGAAGCTCACAAAGTGGAATGATGAGCTCATTATGCAATTCTACTCCACAGCACATTTCTATCCAGATGGCAGGATAGTTTGGATGTCTGAAGGTACAAGGTACCAATCAACCATTGAGGAATGGGCCAATCTGATCAATGACCCAAAGGAGAGTGAAGATGACTTGGATGTCTATGCTAAGAAGAAGATGGATCACAATACCATGGCTCATATGTACAAGGAGATCCCAGATGCTGCAGTTGAGACACATAAGTTTGGGTCAGTTCATTATCTTCTGTTAGGACTCCCAACAATCAACTGGATCCTAAGGCACACTCTATT
>NW_021246825.1:0-921 GCF_002162155.2 Triticum dicoccoides | reverse complement strand
GGGCTGGCTCATACTTGGTTGAAAAGCCTTCCCGCTAACTCCATTGGGTCATGGACGGAGTTGAAGAGGCGATTGATTCAAAATTTTAAAGACATGTGCAAGCAGCCTATGTCGATTCTGGATTTGGATTCTCAGCTGTTATACACTCATCGGACAATATCAATGCCGGTTCAGCAGTCCTGATGTTAGAAAAGAATTGTCATTTTCTTCCCCTTAAATAGAAATTGGGGCGGCTTAAGCGTAATTGCAATGATATGGGGGAGCTCATAGCGGCTCTCGTCAAATATGCTGACTCTGATAGCACTAAAGACCCTGAGTCTGATGAGGAGAAGACTGGGAAGGGGAAGAAGAGTGGCAACGCAAAGGGACAACATAATACGGCAGGTCAAGGTGGCAATGGTAAGCGTAAGGCGGATGGCGTTTTGGACTTCGTGACTAACACCAACATGCAGAGTAATAACCAGCGTCGAAAGGGGAAAACACAAGCGCCCCGGTTTGGAGGGCCCAAGGCAGGGAACTCAGGATAAGCCAGCCAGTCATCTATGGAAGGATTGCTTCCTCATGAGGGAGTATAGAAACTCTAACTCTTTCAGAACAATCATGGCCCGCATGGAGGTTCAGGTTCCGGCTCTCACGGGCCTAGTTTTGTAAGTGGCGGCTCAAGCTCTGGCTTTCAAGGCCAAGGTAATCAAGGTGGTTTTAATCAGCAATCTGGCCAAGGGAATCAGCGGCAGTAGTCTGGTTATTAGAGTAATCCAAAGCAGCTGAATGGTGGTCAGTATCATGTGTTCACCACAAGCATGTGCAAACAAGAGCAGAAAATCCATAAGCGGGCGGTGAACTCAGTGGAGCCAGTAGTGGCTTGTTATTTGAGGTGGTCTGAGCAGCCTATTGTATGGAGCCGTGAGGATCAGCCGCCCC
>NW_021246824.1:0-1918 GCF_002162155.2 Triticum dicoccoides | reverse complement strand
CTATAGAGGACAAGAAATTTTGGGGAAATCAGGCAAAAAGCGCACGAGAAAATGAAGTACTTTCAAGGACTGCCATAGAATGGACAAATGTTCACTAAAACGGTCATAATTTTGTCATTCGGAGTCCATGTCAGACCCATAAGTACTCAAACTGCTCGCGCCGAGGGCGCGAATCCAAAAAATACTCCCCGCTTGACCCAAAAGGCCCGAAGTACCCTCAAATTCAGCCTTAAGCAGGACTTTTTGGCCCTGAAAGTCATAGAACATCATTCGTCGCTGTTTTTCAGACAAGTTTCTGAACCCATTGGCACTTCCTTTTGAAGGGAATTTGAGAGATTATGTTGCTTATAGACATTAGCCTCCCTAGTAGGACAAACGTACCTTTCTGCAGATGCTCTATGATCCGGGCAATCTCATTTGGCCGTAAATTGAAGAAACTCCAGCGGATATATGCCTTATTCTCCTTGTTTTCGCCGGATGGCATGCTGTAACTCATGCGCGTGAAAGCCAAGAACAAAAGGGCATTCCTGGCATCGGTCAATATATATGTGGAAACGATATCTCCTCTATAGAGGACAAGAAATTTTGGGGCAATCAGGCAAAAAGCGCACGAGAAAATGAAGTACTTTCAAGGACTGCGATAGAATGGACAGATGTTCACTAAAACGGTCATAATTTTGTCATTCGTAGTCCGTATCAGACCCATAAGTACTCAAACTGCTCGCGGCGAGCGCGCGAATCCAAAAAATACTCCACGCTTCCGCCAGGAGGCCCGGAGTACCCTCAAATTCAGCCTTAAGCAGGACTTTTTGGCCCTGAAAGTCAAAGAACATCATTCGTCGCTGTTTTTCAGACAAGTTTCTGAACCCATTGTCACTTCCTTTTGAAGGGAATTCGAGAGATTATGTTGCTTATAGACATTAGCCCCCCTGGTAGGGACAAACATACCTTTCTGCAGATGCTCTATGATCCGGGCAATCTCATTTGGCCGTAAATTGAAGAAAATCCAGCGGCTATATGCCTTATTCTCCTTGTTTTCGCCGGATGGCATGCTGTAACTCATGCGCATGAAAGCCAAGAACAAAAGGGCATTCCTGGCATCGGTCAATATATATGTGGAAATGATATCTCCACTATAGAGGACAAGAAATTTTGGGGCAATCAGGCAAAAAGCGCACGAGAAAATGAAGTACTTTCAAGGACTGCCATAGAATGGACAAATGTTCACTAAAACGGTCATAATTTTGTCATTCGGAGTCCATGTCGGACCCATAAGTACTCAAACTGCTCGCGGCGAGGGTGCGAATCCAAAAAATACTCCCCGCTTGACCCAAAAGGCCCGGCGTGCCCTCAAATTCAGCCTTAAGCAGGACTTTTTGGCCCTGAAAGTCATAGAACATCATTCGTCGCTGTTTTTCAAACAAGTTTCTGAACCCATTGGAACTTCCTTTTGAAGGGAATTCAAGAGATTATGTTGCTTATAGAGTTGCTTATAGACATTAGCCTCCCTGGTAGGACAAACGTACCTTTCTGCAGATGCTCTATGATCCGGGCAATCTCGTTTGGCCGTAAATTGAAGAAAATCCAGCAGATATATGCCTTATTCTCCTTGTTTTCGCCGCATGGCATGCTGTAACTCATGCGCGTGAAAGCCAAGAACAAAAGGGCATTCCTGGCATCAGTCAATATATATGTGGAAACGATATCTCCTCTATAGAGGACAAGAAATTTTGGGGCGATCAGGCAAAAAGCGCACGAGAAAATGAAGTACTTTCAAGGACTGCCATAGAATGGACAGATGTTCACTAAAACGGTCATAATTTTGTCATTCGGAGTCCGTATCGGACCCATAAGTACTCAAACTGCTCGCGGCGAGCGCGCGAATCCAAAAAATACTCCACACTTCCGCCAACAGGCC
>NW_021246823.1:0-542 GCF_002162155.2 Triticum dicoccoides | reverse complement strand
TCAATCAAACCTTCTCCAAGCAACGACGACAAGTCAAGTTACAAGAAAAATCCGACAAGTTCAAGTCGTCTTCCTCCTACTACAAGCAACTTCAAGCCGCGTGCTTCATCATCTACTCCGATCGATGAGACCGTCAAAACAACCTCCTTCAAGTGTTTCACTTGCGGCGGCCGAGGCCACAAGTCCTATGAATGCACGAATAAGCGCACCATGATCCTCAACGACGATGGCACATATGACTCAATGAGTGAAGAGGAGATGGAAGCCCTTGAGCAAGTGGCCATGCACCGGCGCGTGAACGAAGATGAAGATGATCAAGTCTTTTGTGATGAGGATTCGAGCCCCGGTCTCATTGTCTCCAAAGTCTTAACACTTCAACATCAACAAGAAGAAGACCAAAGATGCCACATCTTCCACACAAAGGCCTGCATCAATGGAAAGTCCGTCAAGGTCATCATCGATGGAGGTAGTTGCCACAACTTGGCAAGTGAAGAACTATGCTCCAAGCTTCAGTTGGTCAAGAGGAAGCACCCGCACCCCTA
>NW_021246822.1:0-978 GCF_002162155.2 Triticum dicoccoides | reverse complement strand
TATCAGTTTTCAGGTTGCTCGGTGAGAATTTCCAGTTTTCCTAGATTAGATTTATTTTCTTACCTATTGTCCAAGAAAAAGCCACAAAAAAGAGTTAGATCTATTCATCCTTGGTCCAAGCCAGTCTGAGCCTTTGCAATTTTCTTTTCATTGCTTGCATAGTTGAATTATCGGTTGCATCGTCGTGTCGAGTTGCTGGTCTTAGTGTCTAGTTCGTTTAGAGTTTCGAGTTCTGTTCACATTAGTCACGCCACCGCTGCATCATTATCTCTTCCGCTGTCCACCACCCATCCATCAATTTCCACCACGTGCTACCCACCATTCATTGTCATAATAATAGTTGAGATCGTTCACATCTTCACTTGATCCAATCTGCATCTTATCTAGTTTGTTTTGGAAAGAGGGAGAAAAAAAGAGAGAAAAAAAGGAGAAAAAAAGGAGAAAAAAAGGAGAAAAAAAAGTCAGAGAGAAAAAAAGGAGAGAAAGAAAAAAAAGTGTGAGGAAAAAAAAAGAAGAAAAAAAACAAAAAAATCGGCACAAACTTTTTCAGAGGAAAGTTGGAGACAAAGTTGTTGATATATCCTGCTTGGCTGTTGTTTCACCTCATTATCTTTACTGCCGTTGTGATCTTCACTTATATCTTGCTGTCCAGAGCTACTTAGTATCCTTCATTGATGCTAGTTGTGGTACGACGTGACCTCATTAGTGTTCTAGGCTCGCGTCTCTAGTCCGGTCTAGCCTAGGACCAGCACAGTACCATCGTTGAGCGTTTATTCAACATTGCATCTTTGAATTGATTATTGCTAATCTTTTGCTACCATATATAGCCAACCCAGCTCCACATATTTCTACACCGTGTATACGTACGCTCCCCTGGCAATCGCTTTACTCAATATTCGGAGTTACTTGACACCGCTGGTTGCCGATCACCGCCTGCTGCATGGTAAGAACTTGTAAGACATTGATATTTGCTTTACT
>NW_021246821.1:0-2993 GCF_002162155.2 Triticum dicoccoides | reverse complement strand
TCTCTCTCTCTCTCTCTCTCTCTCTCTCTCTCTCTCTCTCTCTCTCTCTCTTTGAATCTCAATACAAAGTTCTCCTCGATCTTCTTGGAGATATATTCGATGTAACTCTTTTTGTGGTGTGTTTGTCGAGATCCGACGATTTGTGGGTTTATCATCAAGTCTATCTATGAACCATATTTGATTATTCTCTGAAATCTTTTATGTATGATTGGTTATCTTTGTAAGTCTCTTTGAATTATTAGTTTGGTTTGGCCTACTAGATTGATCTTTCTTGCAATGGGAGAAGTGCTTAGCTTTGGGTTCAACCTTGCGGTGCTCGATCCTAGTGACAGAAAGGGAAACGACACATATTGTATTGTTGCCATTGAGGATAAAAAGATGGGGTTTATATCATATTTCTTGAGTTTGTCCCTCTACATCATGTCATCTTACCTAATGCGTTACTCTGTTCTTATGAACTTAATACTCTAGATGCATGCTGAATAGCGGTCGATGTGTGGAGTAATAGTAGTAGATGCAGGAAGGAGTCGTTCTACTTGTCACGGACGTGATGCCTATATACATGATCATGCCTAGATATTCTCATAATTATTCGCTTTTCTATCAATTGCTTGACAGTAATTTGTTCACCCACCGTAATACTTATGCTATCTTGAGAGAATCCACTAGTGAAACATATGGCCCTCGGGTCTATTCTCCATCATATTAATCTTTCATCAATAAGCTATTTCTATTACCTTTTATTTTGCAATCTTTACTTTTAATCTTTATCATAAAAATACCAAAAATACTATTTTATCATCTCTATCAGATCTCACTCTCGTAAGTGACCGTGAAGGGATTGACAACCCCTTTATCGTGTTGGTTGCGAGGTTCTTATTTGTTTGTGTAGGTACGAGGGACTTGCGTATGGCCTCCTACTGGATTGATACCTTGGTTCTCAAAAACTGAGGGAAATACTTACGCTAGTTTGCTGCATCACCCTTTCCTCTTCAAGGGAAAACCAATGCAATGCTCAAGAGGTAGCAAGAAGGATTTATGGCGCCGTTGCCGTGGAGTCTACGCACAAGTCAAGACATGCCAAGTACCCATCATAAACTCTTATCCCTCGCATTACATTATTTGCCATTTGCCTCTCATTTTCCTCTCCCCCACTTCTAAAATGATTTTCGAAAACCTTTGCCTTTTCTTTGCCTTCTCCCACTATGTATCTTTGTTTGTGTTTCCATGTGCCTTCTATTTGCTTGCATATTTGCTTGCTAAAAATCTATTGATATGGACCCACTTAAAGTGTTCTACTTGGAGCATCTTCGATCCTTATGCGCTCGTGCTGAAACCCCAACTAGCCTAGTTGATGGGAAATCTTTAGATGAGCATGCTCATTTTGTGCATCACCGTTTGTCTGAAAAAGGGAGACTCTTATGGGATCAAATAAACAGATTGTTGTGTTATTCTTGGAATCTTTGTGAACTTTGTGATTTTACATGTTTCTCTAAGAACCCTAAAAAACACCTCCCTACCTATGTGAGTTTAATGATAATGAAATCTCATCTTCTTATGCAAAGGGTGTTTATAGTTACTACAATATCGAACAAATTGAAGAATTTGTTGCTTTTAAGGGTGTTTATGAAGTTGCTTCTTTAATCGAAAAGTATGATGTTACTCTCTATGAATCTGAAAATTTTGACATACTTAAATATTGCTATGAAAACTATGCTCATAATGTCTATGTCAAATAATTTATTGAAAGAATGACCGTTGCTTCGGAAGAAAATAATGATATGCATGAATCTATACATAATTATGATTCCGATGATTTGATTGAAATATCCTTTGATGAACATGATGCTTGCTATTCTTGTGGCCATGATGCCAATATTTATGAAGATGAATTTGCTATAGTTCCTTATGTTAAACATGAGATCGTTGCTATTGCACCCATGCTTGATAGTTCCTTCGATGAAAAGCATGATTGCAATGATGTTATCATAAATTCTCTTAATGACAATTATGTTAATGATATGCAAAACCTCAAGCTTGGGGATGCTAGTTTTGCTATGACTACTATTTGTTGCAATGATCATGATTGGGGTGATTCTTCTTATGAACCTGAAAATTTATTTAAGCCCCGTGATAAACATGAGAGTGATAATAGTGTTTGCAATATTATTGAAAGTGGGTTTGGAAGAGTGTCAAGTTTAGATCCCACATATTTGGGGAATGTTCAATCTTATGAAATTTTTGATAAAAGTGGGTTTGGAGAGGTCATGACTTTAGTTAATGTTAATCCCACTATTTTGCAAGAGTGTCAACTTTGCATACATGTGGATCTTGTTAAGAATATGTTTTGTGATAGCTATATTGTTGAATTTGCTTATGATCCCGCATGTAATTATTATGAGAGAGGAAAATATGGTTGTAGAAATTTTCATGTTACTAAACTACCTCTCGTTATGTTGAGATTGCTATTGTTTCTTTCCGCTTCCTTGCATATGCTAGTTTTTGCTTGCCATGATAATTTGTTTACCTATAAGATGCCTATACATAGGAAGTATGTTAGACTTAGATGTGATTTTCACATGTTTCATTATGCTCTCTTTGTGTTTCAATTCTTGTCTTTCATGTGAGTATCGTTGAAATCTTATGCCTAGCTAGGGGCGTTAAACGATAGCGCTTGTTGGGAGGCAACCCAATTTTATTTTTGTTTATTGCTTTTTTATTATGTTTATTAATAAATAATTCATCTATCCTCTGTATATATGTGATTTTATGCTTTTAACTAGTGTTTGTGCCAAGTAGAACCATTGGGAAGACTTGGGGAAAGTCTTTGCGATCTTGTTGTAAAAAACAGAAACTTTAGCGCTCACGAGATTTGCTGCCATTTTTTTACTGGCGAGTGCTATTTAGTTAATTATTTTTGCAGATGATTAATAGATAAATTTGTCACGTCCAGAAATTTATTTTAGAATTTTTGGGGTTCCAGAAGTATTAGA
>NW_021246820.1:0-3005 GCF_002162155.2 Triticum dicoccoides | reverse complement strand
AGACTCTCGCTTGATGTTGATTCTTTGAAACTTAGATCTACTCCTCCTAAGCATGATATCAATGAGTCTCTCAAAGCAATGAGAATTTCCATTGATGAGATCAAGGAAAGAACCGCTAGATTGCGTGCCAAGAAAGATTGCTTTATAAAAGCATGTTCTTCTAGTTTCAATGCAAATAATGATGAAGATCTTAAAGTTATTGATGTGTCTCCTATTAGATCTTTGTTTTGCAATATGAATCTTAATAATAATGGGATTGGAGATGAGTCAACTTTAGTTAGAAGGCGTCCCAATAATTCGGAGTTTTTAGATCTTGATGCTAAATTTGGTAAAAGTGGGATTGGAGAGGTCATGACTTTAAATAGCATTGAACCCACTATCTTGGATTTCAAGGAATTTGATTATGATAATTGTTCTTTAGAAGGTTGTATTTCCTTGTTGTAATCCGTTGTGAATTCTCATCATGCTTATAGTCAAAATAAAGCTTTTACCAAACATATTGTTGATGCCTTGATGCAATCTTTTGATGAAAAACTTAATTTGGAAGTTTCTATACCTAGAAAACTTAATGATGAGTGGGAACCTGCTATAAAGATTAAAATTAAAGATCATGAGTGTTATGCTTTATGTGATTTGGGTGCTAGTGTTTCCATGATTCCGAAAACTTTATGTGATATTCTAGGTTTCCATGATCTTGATGATTGCTCTTTAAATTTGCACCTTGCGGATTCCACCATTAAAAAGCCAATGGTAAGGATCAATGATGTTCCATTGTTGCAAATAGAAATTTGGTGCCCGTAGATTTTATCGTTCTTGATATATATTGCAATCTTTCTTGCCCTATTATTCATGGTAGACCTTTCCTTAGAACGATTGGCGCGATTATTGATATGAAGGAAGGGAATATTAGATTCCAATTTCCATTAAGGAAAGGAATGGAGCAATTTCCAAGAAAAAAAATTAAATTACCTTATGAATCTATCATGCGGGCTACTTATGAATTGAGTGCCGAAGATGGCACTACTTAGATCTATCCTCGCTTTTATGCCTAGCTAGGGGCGTTAAATGATAGCGCTAGTTGGGAGGCAACCCAATTTTATTTGTGTTTTTTGTTTTTGTTTCTGTTTAGTAATAAATTTTGCATCTACCTTCTGTTTAGATGTGTTTTTATGTTTTAATTAGTGTTTGTGCCAAGTAGAACCTATAGGATAACCTACGGTGATAGTTAATTTCATTCTGCTGAAAAACAGAAACTTTGCGCGAATGAAATTAGTTTTGTTAAATCACATAAACGTGATTTTGCGTTGATTCTTTTTGATGTAGATCAATAGACAAATTTTACAGGACTTCCTATTTGTGTAGGATTTTTAGACTTCCAGAAGTATTCGTGGATTACAGATTTCTACAGACTGTTCTGTTTTTGATAGATTCTGTTTTTCGTGTGTTGTTTGCTTATTTTGATGCATCTATGGCTAGTATTAAGTGGTATGAACCATAGAGAACATGAAATACAGTAGGTTTAACACCAATATAAATAAATAATGAGTTCATTACAATGCCTTATGTGATGGTTTTGCTTTCTTTCACTAACGGAGCTTATGAGATTTCCTGTTGAGTTTTGTATTGTGAAGTTCTCAAGTTTTGGGTAAAGATTTGATGGACTATGGAATAAGTAGTGGCAAGAGCCTAAGCTTGGGGATGCCCATGGCACCCCAAGATATTCAAGAATATCCAAAAGCCTAAGCTTGGGGATGCCACCGGAAGGCATCCCCTCTTTCGTCTTCGTTCATCGGTAACTTTACTTGGAGCTATATTTTTATTCGCCACATGATATGTGTTTTGATTGGAGCATCTTGTATGATATTAGTATTTGATTTTTAGTTTTCCACAATCATCCTTGCTGTACACACCTTTTGGGAGAAGCCTACTTGATTGGAATTTATTAGAATACTCTATGTGCTTCACTTGTATCTTTTGAGCTAGATAGTTTTTGCTCCAGTGCTTCACTTATATCTTTTAGAGCACATCGGTGGCTTAATTTTGTAGAAATTGCTAGTCTCTCATGCTTCAATTATATTATTTTGAGAGTCTCTTAGAACAACATGGTATTTGCTATGGTTATAAAATTGGTCCTAGAATGGTAGGCATCCAAGTTGGGTATAATAAAAACTATCATAGGAAGTGAATTGGATGCTATGTTCAATTTGATACTTGATAATTGTTTTGAGATATGGAGGTAGTGATATTAAAGTCATGCTATTTGGGTCATTATGAATTTAAAAAATGCTTGTGTTGAAGTTAGCAAGTCCCGTAGCATGCATGTATGGTTAAAGTTGTGTAACAAATTTGAAACACGAGGTGTCCTTGGATTGTGCATCCTTATGAGTGGCGGTCGGGGATGAGTGATAGTATTTTCCTACCAATCTATCACTCTAGGAGCATGCGCGTAGTGCCTGATTTTTGATGACTTGTAGATTTTTGCAATAAGTATATGAGTTCTTTTGACTAATGTTGAGTCCATGGATTATACACACTTTTACCTTTCCATCATTGCTAGCCTCTTCGGTACCGTGCATTGCCCTTTCTCACATTGAGATTTGGTGCAAACTTCGCCGGTGCATCCAAATACCGTGATATGATACGCTCTATCACACATAAACCTCCTTATATCTTCCTCAAAACAGCCACCATACCTACCTATTATGGCATTTCCATAGCCATTCCGAGATATATTCCCATGCAACTTTCCACCGTTCCGTTTATCATCATGACACACATTACTATTATCATACTGCCATTGCATGATCATGTATTTGACATCGTATTTGTGGCAAGGCCACTTTGCATAAATTTTCATACATGTCACTCTTGATTGATTGCCCATCCCGGTACACCGCCAGAGGCATTCATATAGAGTCATATCTTGTTCTAGTTTTGAGTTGTAATTCATGTGTTGTAAATCAATAAAAGTGTGATGATCATCATTATTAGAGCATTGCCCCCCC
>NW_021246819.1:0-512 GCF_002162155.2 Triticum dicoccoides | reverse complement strand
TTCTTTCAGGCCCACATTGACAGGGAAAATTAATATGTTCGGGGTGTTCTCTCATTTTGTGTGTCAGTGTCTTGGAAAATGTTGTTTTAGTCAAATTCTAGTTTTCTTGTAGCAGCCTGAGGTCCTTCTCTATTTTATTTCTTTCTGGTTAGGTAAGAAGTACTGTTAGTGAGGTTTGGCCTTGCAAATTGGCTGGTTACCATTTGCCTCTGTTTCTCACGACATTGGAGTCGGTGTATTGCTCGGAGATTTATATTCTGGTTCTCCATTGTTTGATGGCCACCTTTTCCATGGATGGCCTGATAGGAGCTAGAGGAACCTTTATTCTCTCTCCTTGTTTATTTGGTCAATCAATTATGCATTCATGGTTGCATCCGCTGTATTGTTACTATTCATAATCTGCAGTTTGATTTTATTGATGGATGGTGAGATAATGTCAATTGTTATAAATGACGTAGCTTACTTTCCTCTATTTTTTCTGTTCTAGTTTGGATCTATTATTTCTTTGATCT
>NW_021246818.1:0-813 GCF_002162155.2 Triticum dicoccoides | reverse complement strand
AAACTGAAATGCCTAGAAAGGTGAACTGAATCTTTGGGCCTCTAGAAATAATGCAAGCCTGAAAATGAAATACCTAGAAAGGTGAACTGAATCTTTGGGCCTCTAGAAATAATGCAAGCCTGAAACTCAAATACCTAGAAAGGTGAACTGAATCTTTGGGCCTCTAGAAACAATGCAAGCCTGAAATTGAAATACCAAGAAAGGTGAACTGAATCTTTGGGCCTCTACAAATAATGCAAGCCTAAAATTGAAATACCTAGAAAGGTGACCTAAATCTTTGGGCCTATAGAAAGATTTATTACCTCCTCAAGCAGCATCAAACAATTCCATGCGTGCACCACAAATCTATAGCAAGTTTGATCAGGATCTACTTTTCCAAATCAGAATTAGCGCTAGAGAAAGCAAGATCAATGATATGGCCGTGAGACAGAGAAGGAACGAACAAACTCACCCCTCTCGCGACCTCCCTGGTAGATGCGCCGCCGCCGCGCACGATAGAGGGAGAAAAAGACTGGTGAAGGGGGAGCGGGGCGACCTTCGAAGGTCGGAGGGAGAGGGCGGCTGAAGTAGGGCGGCGGAGGCCGGAAGGAGAGGGCGGCCGGAGGAGAGAGAGGGCGAGCGGCGCTTGGGCGGGCGGCCCTATGGGGAACAGAGAGGAGTCGTGCGAGAGGGGGGAGCGATCTGGTGCGGGCAGGTGAGATTTTTTTAGGGGAGCGATCTGGTGCGGGCAGGTGAGATTTTTTTAGTTCTCTTTTAGTGGGTCCAGGATATCTAACCCAATTAGAACCTCTCCACCGGGCTAGTTTTTTTAGC
>NW_021246817.1:0-851 GCF_002162155.2 Triticum dicoccoides | reverse complement strand
CGCTTCCACTTTCGGTCTACGAGGGTACGTGGACATACTCCCCCCTCTCGTTGCTATGCATCACCATGATCTTGCGTGTGCGTAGGAATTTTTTTGAAATTACTACGTTCCCCAACAATAGTTTCATCATAAGCATCATGCATTGCACAAGTGGCATCATCAATAACGTGCGACATATTAGAATCAATAGGAGGTGCAGGTGTCGCAAATTTACTCATAATAGAAGGTGAATCAAGTGCATAGCTAGATGGGAGTTCCTTACCTACCCTCGTAGTTGAGGGGAAAATCTTGGTTCTTTCATCTTTCAAGTTCGTCATAGTGATCAACAGATATAAATCACTAGTGACTCAAAGAATAGAGCTATGCTCCCGGGCAACGAAGCCAGGAAAGAGTCTTGATAACCCACAAGTATAGGCGATTGCAACAATTTTCGATGGTAGAGTATTCAACCCAAATTTATTGATTCGACACAAGGGGAGCCAAAGAATATTGTCAAGTATTAGCAACTGAGTTGTCAATTCAACCACACCTGAAAGACTTAATATCTGCAGCAAAGTATTTAGTAGCAAAGTAGTAGGAAGTAACGGTAATGGTGGCAAAAGTAACATTAACGGTTTTGTAGCAATCCTAACAGTGGCAATGGAGAAGTAACTTAGCAAAAATCAATATGTGAAAATCTCGTAGGCAATGGATCAATGATGGATAATTATGTCAGATGCAATTCATCATGCAACATTTATAACATAGGGTGACACAGAAGTAGCTCCAGTTCATCAATATAATGTAGGCATGTATTCCGAAATAGTCATACGTGCTTATGGAAAAGAACTTGCATGACATCTTTTGTCCTA
>NW_021246816.1:11238-13736 GCF_002162155.2 Triticum dicoccoides | reverse complement strand
TCGGACATTCGTTAACGTTACATCCAATGGTCAGCAAGCCGGCATCTTTTCTAATTATCCGCCGGCCGACGCATAGCGTCGCCCATATATTTAGAGCAACTACAATAAGCTTATGTAAGCGGGCTATATGAGTTAAAATGCTACTCCCTCCATCCATTTTTATAAGACCTTTTAGACATTTATAAGACAACACCTAAAACAGTTCAATTTCAGTTGTCTTAAACGACTTACAAAAGTGAACAGAGGGAGTATATTTCTGCTAACATGGAGAAGAGAGAAGAGGAACCAGCTACAGAATAAGAGCCAACTGCAACACATGCTCCTAGGCACTATGTGAAAGTGGTATGTGAGCCATACATTAATAAAGTAGGACATCTTAACATCTAACTATTGTACGTGCCGGCTATAACCTTGGCTATAGATGACATGTCAACATCATATAGCCATCAGCTGGCTGTACTATTAACCATGCTCTTACCCGGATGAGGTGGTAGACTCTATTCCGGGTCGCATGGAAAGGTGGTAGACTCTGTTCCCGGCCACATAGTTAGGGCCTGTTTGGACTATCCCGCTCTTGAAAATTCAGCTCCTCTAAAAAGATGCAAGCTAAACGAGTAGCTTTATGATGTTCTGTTAAAAAAACACTAGAATATGAGGTATAAGTTCCTGCTTTCGTGAAGTTCTTCAGAGCATGCTTCAAGAACACTCTAAGTTGAAAAGCCCTCATGAGTTGATGAAAAATCACCCACCGCTACCATTGGTAAGTGGATATTATTCGTTTTTTCAAGTGGATTTGGTCGAGTGTACCTGATTTTGATTAAGTGGAGCAGTCCCAAACATACCCTTAATAACTCCGTGTCCTTATTAAGTCAGAATCATAGGCCATTGATTCCTTGGAGACGAGTGACGACAGAGGAAGGTAGAAATCACCATAGAATGGTACAGATATATATTTGAAGCTAAATGCATAGGTGAGTACTTTAGTAAATTGTTTACAGTGGAAGTACCGACCCGGAATGTGGAAGTTGGAGCAAGGTGCCAAGGAAAGTAACCCAGCATGAACGATGCTAAACGTACGACAAAATCTATCTGAACCTTGTACGGCAAATAATACGATAGTTACCATATTCGTGATTCTCTCGATTCGCGATACGGGTCTTGATTCAAGATTCACCACTTCCAGTTAATCTAATTCAATAGGAAGTATACATCTCTGATTCACGAACCGGGCATAGGGTTTGTTAATCGGTTCAATAGGATTCGTGATTAGGTTTTGTGAATCAAAGATGACATATCTTTTTTTGAGTTGGAAAGATGAAGTATATTTGTTTTTTTAACACGAGATGAATTATATTTGTAAGAATAAAAGATGGGAAACTCTCTGGTTCAACCGACCGATTTCCACCCCATTATCCGCCCCTTGTTCCACGCGACGCGTATCTCGCATTGGGGCCACCAACCACTATGGCAAGCGGTTCCTTTTTCTCGTCATCTCCGATATGCAAGGGAATGGATAAGATGGTCACAAGCGCCTGGGCGTAGGCGTTGATGTATTCGCAGACGCAAGGTAGCCGTAGACGAGATCGGGCACCGGTGTCACTGTCGTGGCCAGTCGACGTCTACTGGGCAGCCGTAGACGAGGTCAGCCGCGGACGCCGTCTGCAGCGCAGCCATAGATGAGTTCGGGTGAGGGTGCCGCTATGGTGTTAGCTGCCACCGACGGTCGGCGCCTGCTGGGCAGTCGTGCCTCCGCTGACCTCCTTTGTGTCGTCCCTGACCATCACCGGCCGCCTCCCTATTGCAATTGCAATGCCGAAGTTGCAAGCGACGAGGACGAACAATAGTTGTGTTCCTACCACATGAATCAATAACATGTGGGGATGTTTTTGCACACCATCTTCATTGCAAAATTTTCTGCAACATTACCTGTGTTGCAATTTTTTTTCCCGCAACATCATTTATGCTGCAAAAAAAACAAACAACAAAAAATTATGTGACATTACCTATGTTACAAAAGTCTTTCCGCAGCATCACCTATGTTGCAAAAAAGCGAAGCCCAAAAATATTTCTGCAACATGACATATGTTACAAATGTTTTCTGCAACACAACTTCTATTACAATTTTTTTACAATAGTATCTGTGTTGCAAATATTTCCACAGCATCACCTATGATCTTTGTTGTAGAAAATATTTCTATAACAAACTCTGTTGTAAATAAAATTCTATAGATGTTTCCGCAACACGATCTTTGTTGCAGAAAATATTCTATAACAAACTCTATTGCAAAAAAATCTACAGACATTTCTGCAACATGTTCTGTGTTGCACAATATTCTACAACATAATCTTTGCCGAAAAGGTTAAAATGCCCGTCAGACATTTGATGACGTTAGTGTGAGGGTTTTTTTTTCATTTCTGCAACAAGCCTCTTGTTGCCAAGGGAACGAGCGCACACTGCTACGTTTGTTGCAACGGGGCAAGAGCAAAGTTTTTTTTTT
>NW_021246816.1:0-8088 GCF_002162155.2 Triticum dicoccoides | reverse complement strand
TGCAAAGTTCGGCCTCCTCATTGCGAGGTTCGGGAGCCAACGGTGGTGTGATGTCTCGGAGAATGTGCTCTATTTGATCGAGAGATTCACGTGATATCACATCATTGGTACCAGTGGTCAGCAAGTTTTGTAGGTCAAGCAACACGCCGGGTGTCAGGGACGACGTGAGGAATGATCCTAGTGCAGCGGGCCATGGATGTCGACCCGCTGCGGCTGCGGCAACAAACTGTTGTAGTGTGTGCGTCTCCTTGGACAAGTCACATTGTTTGCAGCAGAGGTGCTCTATCACCCACTGCATGGATGATCCAGACTCAGGGTTTGCACGAACGGTGGCGATGAGGCCTTCCAAGGACCGGACCTCCACGCGAAGCAAGGAGAGGGTGTCGAGGATGTCGTACACCTGGATCTTAGTGTCTGCGTGTGGGAGCGGGCACACTATGTTGTACCAAATGGAGTTGAGGATGATGATGGAGATGGGGTCCATGGGGCCATAGCAGTGGGCTGGCAAACATGATGTCGCGGATGAGCCTAAGCCCTGCAGAGGGTAGCATGGTGACGGCTTTGAGATAGAAGGTGTGGATCATGGCGTGGAGCCTCGTCGTGAGAGACTGGGTGTACTCGCAGGCATCACCGCCACATTTGTCCAATAACCCATGCCTATGAGATGTTTTCACGGCCTTTGCCAGACATGCTGATATCATGGATCTCTTGTTTTCATGAGACCGCAAGGACACGAAGTGGTCGCCATGCCGCTCGACATTGATGGTGACCATGTCGAAGCCGTCCATGGAGCTCGTGCTTTTGGAAACCTCAAATGTTCCTTCACTGGGCTTGAGGTTCCGGTAGTAGACGACTACCCCCCCTCCCGCCCGGTAGCAAATTCACCTGGAGGTCGAGGGGGCCATCGTCCTGGTACCGCAGCAGATCCATGTTGGTGTTAACATTATAAACGGTGGG
This sequence comes from Triticum dicoccoides, assembly GCF_002162155.2. Taxonomy (NCBI): domain Eukaryota; kingdom Viridiplantae; phylum Streptophyta; class Magnoliopsida; order Poales; family Poaceae; genus Triticum; species Triticum dicoccoides. The sequence goes on along the minus strand of NW_021246816.1, from coordinate 7,131 downwards.
CTTCGGCCCTCCCGGCTTTAGGAAGGGGGCGGCGGCGAGGAGTCGTTGACGTGACAAAGGTGACACTTGGAGCCGCACAAGGACGTCAGGCGCGGAATGGCACACATGCATCGCCGCACACCTGAGCGCCGCCTGAGTCCTCTCGGAGGCAGGGCCAGGGAGCACGAGCTCCGCAGCGTATAGATCATGCTCGACGAGCAGGACGGCGCGGGCGAGGTCGGCGCCCGCCCAGTGGATGTAGCGGGTGGCCTGTTCTTCGGTGATGCATCCGAAGTAGCTCGTCATCAACCTGACGAGAGCCTGGCAGGACGCCTGAGCAACTCTGCGCCAGGTAACCCTGCGGACGACAAGCTATCCTTGGGCTGCCCCATGCCGACGAGCCTCTTGGACCTCCTGATCCTCTTGGTGGGCGGCTCCTCCTTTGGCCGGAAGTCGTCGCGCGGGAGGAGGGAGAGGGTGTAACGCCCCGAGACCGACGCTCCAGAAGACTTCCAGCTACTTCGAGTTTCATCGTGTGATTTGTTTTGTTTGTTACATCATTTGCATTGCATCATGCCATCATGTCATTTAATTTTTTAAAACTCACCTAAATAAATTGCATAGATCGTTGATCTATTTAAATCGAGGGATATTCACATGGTGATTTCTCTTTAAAACATATCCTCTCGATATTTAGAGAGCTATAGTAAATATTCCATTTATTTGGAATTAACCATAACCCACTTGCAAATAAATCCCAATGCCTTTGTTATCTCAATTCTTGGTCTCGCGGGTGCGAGATTGCTGAGTCCCCGTGGCTCACAGATACTTCAAAAACCAGTTTGCAGGTGCCTATGTCACCGAGCAGGTGACGCAACCAAGCTTAAGGAGGAGCTCGATGAAGATCTTGCCCTTTGTGTTGTTTCGTTCTAGTTGATCAGTAGTGGAGCCCAGTTGGGGTCGATCGGGGGCCTTTTGTCGCATTTGTGGTTCTTCTTTTATTTTGGCTCCGTAGTCGGGCCTTGTTTGTATCTGATTGATGTAATGCTTTATTCATGTAATTGGGTGAAGTGGCGATTGTAAGCCAACTATGTATCTCTTTCCTTTATTATATTACATGAGTTGTGTGAAGATTACCTCACTTGCGACATATGCCTTCAATGCGATTATGCCTCTAAGTCGTGCCTCGACACGTGGGAGATATAGTCGCATCGAGGGCGTTACAAGTTGGTAATCAGAGCCTTCCCCGACCTTAGGAGCCCCATTGCTTGATCGTTTTAAGCAGCCGAGTTGTGTCTAGAAAAATGTTTTGAGTCATTTAGGAATTATATATCGGAGAGTTAGGAATTCTTTTTACTTCCCAGTCTCCCCATCGCTCTGGTAAGGCATCCTGAGGGTCATCATTATTTTACCCCCCCCCCCCCGGGCCAGTGCTCCTCTGAGTGTTGGTCTAACCTGTCAGCTGCCGGTGGCCACCAGGGGCAACTCTGGGCTGGCCTACCCGTACCTTGGACAATCTGAGTGTGCCCTGAGAAAGAGATATGCGCAGCTCCTATCGGGATTTGTCGGCACATTCGGGCGGTGTTGCTGGTTTAGTTTTACCCTGTCGAAATGTCTTGTTGTACCGGGATACCGAGTCTGATCGGAATGTCTCGGGTGGAGGTCTATTCCTTCGTTGACCGTGAGAGCTTGTCATGGGCTAAGTTGGGACACCCCTGCAGGGTATTATCTTTCGAAAGCCGTGCGCGCGGTTATGGGCAGATGGGAATTTCTTAACGTCCGGTTGTAGAAAACCCGAAGTTGACCTTAATTAAAATACATCAACCGTGTGTGTAACCGTGATGGTCTCTTTCCGGCGGAGTCCAGGAAGTGAACACGGTGTTGGAGTTATGTTTGACGTAGGTTGCTCTAGGATCACTTCTTGATCGCTACTAGCTTCACGACCGTGCCTTGCTTCTCTTCTCGCTCTCTTTTGCGATTGTAGCCACCATATATGCTAGTCGCTTGCTGCAGCTCCACCTCATTACTCCATCCTTCCTATAAGCTTAAATAGTCTTGATCTCGCGGGTGCGAGATTGCTGAGTCCCCGTGGCTCACAGATACTTCAAAAACCAGTTTGCAGGTGCCTATGTCACCGAGCAGGTGACGCAACCAAGCTTAAGGAGGAGCTCGATGAAGATCTTGCCCTTTGTGTTGTTTCGTTCTAGTTGATCAGTAGTGGAGCCCAGTTGGGGTCGATCGGGGGCCTTTTGTCGCATTTGTGGTTCTTCTTTTATTTTGGCTCCGTAGTCGGGCCTTGTTTGTATCTGATTGATGTAATGCTTTATTTATGTAATTGGGTGAAGTGGCGATTGTAAGCCAACTATGTATCTCTTTCCCTTATTATATTACATGAGTTGTGTGAAGATTACCTCACTTGCGACATATGCCTTCAATGCGATTATGCCTCTAAGTCGTGCCTCGACACGTGGGAGATATAGTCGCATCGAGGGTGTTACAGAGGGTGCCGAGGATGATGTTGGAGACGGGGTCCAGGAGGCCGAGGGACAGGCTGCCGTCGCGCATGGTTTCGTATAGTTGATCCGCGACGGCGTCCGACATGTCTTGGACGGGCAGCCGGTCGAATGCCTCCTCGTAGAAGTCGGGGATGAGGTCGAGGAGGTCGGCCTTGAAGTTGAAGTTAGGGGGGGCCGTCGCACTCACCGCGGGCGGCCTTGAAGTTGAAGTTATGGGGTTCGTCGCGCTCGCTGCTGTACAGGCAGGAGAAGAGACCCTGCGGCTGGACCTTGTTGGGCGGCATGATGCGACTGCGATTGATGCGGCGATTCGGCCGGGTCGGCCGGATATATATAGGGCTCAGGGTGGCCCGTTTGGGATCGATAACACTGCCGTTCCGATCCGGATTTAGCTCGGTCCGACCGAGCGGACCGAGAACTGCCGCCGGCGCAGGCGCTGGTTTCCTCTTCAAGAGATAGAAGAAGAGTAGAGGAAGTGGCACCAGCTCGTGGACGATGCTCGGCTCCTTCGCGTCGCCGTCCATGTCCACGGCAAGACGTAGAAGAAGAGGAATCGCACGGGGATAGTGGCCGCCTGTGTCCATCATTTCATGGGCAGTTATACCAAACTAAAACCAGTTAAGGCTAATTGCGTGGAATTTATCCCTGCATGGCCGCATATCTCTCTTGCTTTTTCTTCCTCGCATGCAGGTTAAGTAATGGAAAGAAGATAGAATAAGGGTCTGTCTAGGATACATTTAGATGTGACATAGTTAGTTGATGTCCACTCTGTTTGTGGTCTATTTTTTCCTAGTTTTTTTTGTTTCTTGTTGCTACATTATATACTTGTGGGAGCTTAGATGTGATATTCTTAAATAACATCTAGATGTGAATTTGACAAACTGATAGAATAATTGCGGGAACAATATTGGAATGAGAGCGCTTTTATTCTTTTTCTGGTGCGTGTAAATTGCTCTGTTGTAACGGCAAGAAAGTGTTTCCTGAGAAGAGGACTCGAACTGTTTTTCTTCCTTTTATTCTGTTAGAAGTGGAACCGCGAGAAAGTGTTTTCCTAGAAGACATATTTTAGTGTGTTTGTTAATTCGTTTACTACTCCCTTTGTCCCATAATATAAAAACGTTTTTGACACTAGTGCAGTGTAAAAACGTTCTTATATTATGGGACGCAGGGAGTAGTTCGTATGTAGTCTATATTAAAATAGTTCATCCATTTTAGTCAGTATATAGTTCATATTAAAATATACAAAACATCTTATATTTGTAAACGGACGGAAGTACTTCTTATGAAGATTGCAAGCTAACCTCTTTATCCAAATGTGTTGCGCAAGGAAAAAACCAGATAGAAAGTAAAAAAGAAAAAGGAAAAACCAGATAAAATCGATGACACTGAGGAAAGTAACAAAGAAAACCAAAAAAGAGAAAGAAGTAAAAGGACAAAAAAGAGAAAAAAACCGGAAAAAAAAACTGATGCAAAATAGTGAATGTCCCGATAATAAAACCACAGGAGAAAAAACTCATGTGCAGTACAATATTGGGCAACTCCAGAGATCTTCAAAGCACGACGGTCCCCCGGGATATAGACCACTCGGTAACACCCAAGGTAAGGACGGACTTGGCATCCTCTGCGGCAAAAGTTGGCTTCTGTTTCCAAGGCCAAATACCGTCTGTGGATTTGGTTCTAAAGCTAAAAATTAAAAAACTCCTCTCCAAGACACTAGCACCATAAACCAAGCGTTACTACAACACATTAAACCGAGCGTAACCACATTAGATGAATGCACCTGTTAGACCAACTAGGGCGGATGTACTATTAGACCAACTAGGCCCAACCTCCTCGACCTATATAAGGCGGGGCTAGGGCACCCTTGCGCGGCAGGAAATGACAAACGAGATTCGCTCATATACTTGTACTGCCACAAAATTTGTCCTACGAGCCTTGATTAAACACTCGGTAGAAGTAGGGTGTTACCTCTAGGCAGAGGGTCCGAACCTAGGTAAATTCCTCATTTGAATCCTGTACGTAGAACCTTCAAGTGTGTATTGCTTCATGAATCCCACATCATGACAATTGTCACGAAATCCCCACAAAAGACTTCATTGACAAAAAGAAATGATGACATACTATGAATCTTCTATATCTAAATAGCTAGCCTTCAATTACATATTTCTCTCGACAAGCAAACATGTCATCGCAACATGCAACATACATATGAGGAAAGGACCTCCGTCAACATGCAGCCATGCATAGTAGAAGCCCACCTCAATACGCAAACAACCATGAGAATTTTTATTCCATTATGCTATTTATGTTTAAAAAATATTGTTCAACATAATAAATTATATATTTTCAGTACTTTTATCATATTATTATCTAAATATATGTGTTTCAGACTTTATTTGCCCATGCAGAAGGAGAAGGCCGGACACCAACTTTACACGGGGCGGTTGGCACTAAAGGAGGATCACGGTCGGTATAGCTGCTTGCTGGTGGCCAGACTTCTAAATCAGAGCGTAGGCGCCGAGATCAAGGCCGAGAACTAGAAAAAATAAGCACGTGGCTCCCATGAAGATTCCGACACCTGGTGAAATACAATTGCCGGCACTAAAATTAACAGATGCGTTAGGCCCGATCATCATTGCACCCACCAGAAATATTGCCACCACTTTAAGGGCAAGGAACCTGAAATCATGCATGCAATATAGACCGCAATAATTAATACTTAAATGAACAAGCCCCCGAGATATATATTGATGGATGTGAAGGGCTATACATGTGGAAATTGTAGATAAATTCTAAAGTTCGGATACAGATGCCGCTACCAACAAGTACTCTCTTCATTCTAGAATATAAGATGCATTAATTTTTCTGAAAGTCAAATATTTATATGCTTGACCAAAATTCTGAAATAAATATCAACATCTTGAATATCAAAGAAATTAATTATGAAAATACTTTTTTATGATGAATCTAAAGTTGAAAACTCGGTATTGTAGATACTGATATTTTTTTGTCTAGAAACTAGTCAAACATGAAGAAAATTGACTCTTGAAGAAAAAATCAATAGAACTCCAATTGTGTCTCGTTCTGATCACCTACATACCATGAGAAGATGAACAAGAGGACGGCGACGACGCGTTCAACCATGCTCTTAGGAGTCGGACACGCCCCACAGCAGCAGCCGCAGCAGCCGATGGCCACGCTGGCGACTATCTGCGTCGTGAACGCCAGCGCCGCCGCTAGGAGACCACAGGGCAACGCCGGCGATAGCCTGTAGGTACAGTAGGCGTCGCTGCCCTTGCCCGGACGCGGAGCCGCTGTCTGCATGAATGAACGGATGGATGGAAACACGCACAGTTAAGAAGAAGCAAGATCAGCTATGGCCGGACGTCACAAAGACCGCCGGCCGGCCGAGAAAGCCATCTAGCATACGGGCGGTGCGTACCACCCCCATGAAGATGGCGCCGACGACTCCGAACAAGACGGTCAGCCCGGCCAGCACGCCGGCCACCACCATCAGAACATTCTTGTTCTTCCCCGTCTTCGACCTCATGACTACCTACTCTGGGCTAGCTTTGCTGTTTGCTTCTCCTGTAAAGTTGTAACTAATGCTCAGCTGGGCTGGATCGATCATGATATATATAGATACGTAGGTTATCGCAGTACGGTTAGCTTGATGACGGTCTGACGTACTCAAGCATTGAGATTGCCAATTAATGGCATTGCTGTTGCTGCATTTCGATACAAGCTGTAGAGTATATATAATTAACATAACCCTGGAAGTTGCATGGAACCTGTCGATCGACCTCACAAGTCGTTATGTACGTACGTAGTTGAGACAAAATTACTTTGTGTTCTCAGCTCTGTGCATGTGCAGGACTCGACTAGCAGCTATAGCAAAAATTAAGCAACGACGTCGACGTGTTCCAAAGCTAACATGTCAGTTAGTACATCTCCTGTCCTATTTACATGCCCCCTCTCTCTCCGACCAACGAAAATACGTTATCTCGCAACAGTTAGAAGATTTCTTTGGCACCTCCAAATAAATCCTAAAGATAAATTCTGTGCTCCAATGATGGCTCCAGAGTTATCGTGCCGATCCGCGTGTCTCCTGGTTACAAGGCTACAAGGCTTCCTGCTCCGAACCCCCTGTCGACCTGTCGACGACACTCCTACAACGACAAAGAAAGGAAGCAGGTGAGGACCGCATAGGTATGGTGAAAGAGCAACCTTGATAAAAGGTGGATTTTATTGACTTCAAAATAAATTATGAAATGGGCACAAACACAATACAAAACTAAAGCTATGCCTAAACGAGGACAGAAAACCTAAAGCGATCAAAACTACGATGGAGAAACTACGATAAAGACCGTATCCGGACCAACCATCTTTTAACACCTCAGGGACACAGAAGGTTCTTTAACAACAACACCTTTAAGAAGAAAACAGCGCTCAAGAACCATCATCACGAATCCAACCACCAAAGGCCAGCTTCTAGGTTTTCACACTAAAGAACAAGTCCTGCCATATTTGAGCAATGTCTTCAACAGGGTAACGGCTCAAAAACATAGCCATTGCTAGGTATAACCGACTTGGAAGAGACCTAGGGTTTTCAGCCCAGAGCTCGAGACCGGGTACT
>NW_021246815.1:0-635 GCF_002162155.2 Triticum dicoccoides | reverse complement strand
ATATATATATATATATCATCAAATTACTACAGGCAGTACGTATAACATACCATTTCATGCCGTTCGACCATGGTACTTGTCAGGCGGGTCACAAATGGCACCCCGACAAAGTCATCACGTGGCGGAATTATGTCCCATAGGTTGCACACCTCCTCCTCGCTCAGCCTCATTCTTGGAGCTATGATGGCTTCATGAAGTGGGTTCTCATCATCTTCATCGAGTGGGTCCTCATTATCTTCATCATCTTCGTCATCTTCCATCGGGTTGAGATAAATGACAGCCAGCTTGGGTGTTTCTGCTCTAAAAGAGAAGCTGATCAACTCACCACCAGTAAGACGCATGTGGGCAAGGAAACGGGCCCATCCATCTCCTCTAATCTGCGACATATTGCATGCTTTCTCGACCTCCATAGTGTACGCCCCAGGAGCCTCAAATGTCATAGTGTCTCCTGTCAGCTTGTTGAATTTCAACCTCACATTGCATGGGACGATCTGTGTAAAAAAAGCAAAATGACACAATGCAGTAATGCCAACACTAAAAATAAAATAGTTATTACATTTCATCTAATTTCTTACCGCCGGATGACGAAAACTCGGTTGGAAGTAGATGCCGAACAGCTTGCCAGTTGCAAGGCT
>NW_021246814.1:0-501 GCF_002162155.2 Triticum dicoccoides | reverse complement strand
AGGATAGTTAGCACACATCTCTTCAAATATTGCAAATTTCAAATATTAAAACTTGATAAGCACCAAGGATAGTTAGCACATATCTCCTCAAACATTGAAAATTTCAAATATTAAAACTTGATAAGAACCAAGGATAGTTAGCACACATCTCTTCAAATATAGCAAATTTCAAATATTAAAACATGATAAGAACCAAGGATAGTTAGCGGACATCTCTTCAAATATTGCAAATTTCAAATATTAAAACTTGATAAGAACCAAGGATAGGTAGCACACATCTCTTCAAATATTGTAAATTTCAAATATTAAAACTTGATAAGTACCAAGGATAGTTAGCACACATCTCTTCAAATATAGCAAATTTCAAATATTAAAACTTGATAAGAACCAAGGATAGTTAGCACACATCTCTTCAAATATTGAAAATTTCAAATATTAAAACTTGATAAGAACCAAGGATAGTTAGCACACATCTCTTCAAATATTGCAAATTTCAAATAT
>NW_021246813.1:0-514 GCF_002162155.2 Triticum dicoccoides | reverse complement strand
GCTATTGCGTTGCGAGAGGCGACTTGACCGAGGGCAGCGACCTCGAGCTTCATCCCCGAAGACAAGCTCTCCCGCAGAGCGTTCGTGCTTGCGGTCATGGCGGATGTGGTGCCAGGTAGGAGGACGATGCACTATGGTGTGGAGGTTAGCTGGGCGTTGCCGCTTTAAGTAGCGCATTCCAATGAGGCCAAGCGTCCGGGTGCGTCATTAAGTCGCCGGAGTTGGTTCCTCGGGCACCGAGCCTCTTAACGACGGCATACGAACGGACGACATGAATGCAGCCAGCTAGTGCCGGCTGGGAACGCACCGTGTGACGGCGCGAGGGACGAGGGTTTTGGTGTGCCAAGGTAGTCAGCAGTGGTCGTGGCAACATTGGAGATGCCCTTTGCTCACATGCGATCCCCGCATGTCATTGAAAAAGCAAGATGACCCGGCATGGTCTCGGGTCCTGAGGATGCAGTTGGCCACACTACACCACTCCGCGGATGCGTCGCGGTGCCCCGTGCATCCTCGA
>NW_021246812.1:0-4823 GCF_002162155.2 Triticum dicoccoides | reverse complement strand
AGTACCCGGTCTCGAGCTCTGGGCTGAAAACCCTAGGTCTCTTCCAAGTCGGTTATACCTAGCAATGGCTATGTTTTTGAGCCGTTACCCTGTTGAAGACATTGCTCAAATATGGCAGGACTTGTTCTTTAGTGTGAAAACCTAGAAGCTGGCCTTTGGTGGTTGGATTCGTGATGATGGTTCTTGAGCGCTGTTTTCTTCTTAAAGGTGTTGTTGTTAAAGAACCTTCTGTGTCCCTGAGGTGTTAAAAGATGGTTGGTCCGGATACGGTCTTTATCGTAGTTTCTCCATCGTAGTTTTGATCGCTTTAGGTTTTCTGTCCTCGTTTAGGCATAGCTTTAGTTTTGTATTGTGTTTGTGCCCATTTCATAATTTATTTTGAAGTCAATAAAATCCACCTTTTATCAAGGTTGCTCTTTCACCATACCTATGCGGTCCTCACCTGCTTCCTTTCTTTGTCGTTGTAGGAGTGTCGTCGACAGGTCGACAGGGGGTTCGGAGCAGGAAGCCTTGTAGCCTTGTAACCAGGAGACACGCGGATCGGCACGATAACTCTGGAGCCATCATTGGAGCACAGAATTTATCTTTAGGATTTATTTGGAGGTGCCAAAGAAATCTTCTAACTGTTGCGAGATAACGTATTTTCGTTGGTCGGAGAGAGAGGGGGCATGTAAATAGGACAGGAGATGTACTAACTGACATGTTAGCTTTGGAACACGTCGACGTCGTTGCTTAATTTTTGCTATAGCTGCTAGTCGAGTCCTGCACATGCACAGAGCTGAGAACACAAAGTAATTTTGTCTCAACTACGTACGTACATAACGACTTGTGAGGTCGATCGACAGGTTCCATGCAACTTCCAGGGTTATGTTAATTATATATACTCTACAGCTTGTATCGAAATGCAGCAACAGCAATGCCATTAATTGGCAATCTCAATGCTTGAGTACGTCAGACCGTCATCAAGCTAACCGTACTGCGATAACCTACGTATCTATATATATCATGATCGATCCAGCCCAGCTGAGCATTAGTTACAACTTTACAGGAGAAGCAAACAGCAAAGCTAGCCCAGAGTAGGTAGTCATGAGGTCGAAGACGGGGAAGAACAAGAATGTTCTGATGGTGGTGGCCGGCGTGCTGGCCGGGCTGACCGTCTTGTTCGGAGTCGTCGGCGCCATCTTCATGGGGGTGGTACGCACCGCCCGTATGCTAGATGGCTTTCTCGGCCGGCCGGCGGTCTTTGTGACGTCCGGCCATAGCTGATCTTGCTTCTTCTTAACTGTGCGTGTTTCCATCCATCCGTTCATTCATGCAGACAGCGGCTCCGCGTCCGGGCAAGGGCAGCGACGCCTACTGTACCTACAGGCTATCGCCGGCGTTGCCCTGTGGTCTCCTAGCGGCGGCGCTGGCGTTCACGACGCAGATAGTCGCCAGCGTGGCCATCGGCTGCTGCGGCTGCTGCTGTGGGGCGTGTCCGACTCCTAAGAGCATGGTTGAACGCGTCGTCGCCGTCCTCTTGTTCATCTTCTCATGGTATGTAGGTGATCAGAACGAGACACAATTGGAGTTCTATTGATTTTTTCTTCAAGAGTCAATTTTCTTCATGTTTGACTAGTTTCTAGACAAAAAAATATCAGTATCTACAATACCGAGTTTTCAACTTTAGATTCATCATAAAAAAGTATTTTCATAATTAATTTCTTTGATATTCAAGATGTTGATATTTATTTCAGAATTTTGGTCAAGCATATAAATATTTGACTTTCAGAAAAATTAATGCATCTTATATTCTAGAATGAAGAGAGTACTTGTTGGTAGCGGCATCTGTATCCGAACTTTAGAATTTATCTACAATTTCCACATGTATAGCCCTTCACATCCATCAATATATATCTCGGGGGCTTGTTCATTTAAGTATTAATTATTGCGGTCTATATTGCATGCATGATTTCAGGTTCCTTGCCCTTAAAGTGGTGGCAATATTTCTGGTGGGTGCAATGATGATCGGGCCTAACGCATCTGTTAATTTTAGTGCCGGCAATTGTATTTCACCAGGTGTCGGAATCTTCATGGGAGCCACGTGCTTATTTTTTCTAGTTCTCGGCCTTGATCTCGGCGCCTACGCTCTGATTTAGAAGTCTGGCCACCAGCAAGCAGCTATACCGACCGTGATCCTCCTTTAGTGCCAACCGCCCCGTGTAAAGTTGGTGTCCGGCCTTCTCCTTCTGCATGGGCAAATAAAGTCTGAAACACATATATTTAGATAATAATATGATAAAAGTACTGAAAATATATAATTTATTATGTTGAACAATATTTTTTAAACATAAATAGCATAATGGAATAAAAATTCTCATGGTTGTTTGCGTATTGAGGTGGGCTTCTACTATGCATGGCTGCATGTTGACGGAGGTCCTTTCCTCATATGTATGTTGCATGTTGCGATGACATGTTTGCTTGTCGAGAGAAATATGTAATTGAAGGCTAGCTATTTAGATATAGAAGATTCATAGTATGTCATCATTTCTTTTTGTCAATGAAGTCTTTTGTGGGGATTTCGTGACAATTGTCATGATGTGGGATTCATGAAGCAATACACACTTGAAGGTTCTACGTACAGGATTCAAATGAGGAATTTACCTAGGTTCGGACCCTCTGCCTAGAGGTAACACCCTACTTCTACCGAGTGTTTAATCAAGGCTCGTAGGACAAATTTTGTGGCAGTACAAGTATATGAGCGAATCTCGTTTGTCATTTCCTGCCGCGCAAGGGTGCCCTAGCCCCGCCTTATATAGGTCGAGGAGGTTGGGCCTAGTTGGTCTAATAGTACATCCGCCCTAGTTGGTCTAACAGGTGCATTCATCTAATGTGGTTACGCTCGGTTTAATGTGTTGTAGTAACGCTTGGTTTATGGTGCTAGTGTCTTGGAGAGGAGTTTTTTAATTTTTAGCTTTAGAACCAAATCCACAGACGGTATTTGGCCTTGGAAACAGAAGCCAACTTTTGCCGCAGAGGATGCCAAGTCCGTCCTTACCTTGGGTGTTACCGAGTGGTCTATATCCCGGGGGACCGTCGTGCTTTGAAGATCTCTGGAGTTGCCCAATATTGTACTGCACATGAGTTTTTTCTCCTGTGGTTTTATTATCGGGACATTCACTATTTTGCATCAGTTTTTTTTTCCGGTTTTTTTCTCTTTTTTGTCCTTTTACTTCTTTCTCTTTTTTGGTTTTCTTTGTTACTTTCCTCAGTGTCATCGATTTTATCTGGTTTTTCCTTTTTCTTTTTTACTTTCTATCTGGTTTTTTCCTTGCGCAACACATTTGGATAAAGAGGTTAGCTTGCAATCTTCATAAGAAGTACTTCCGTCCGTTTACAAATATAAGATGTTTTGTATATTTTAATATGAACTATATACTGACTAAAATGGATGAACTATTTTAATATAGACTACATACGAACTACTCCCTGCGTCCCATAATATAAGAACGTTTTTACACTACACTAGTGTCAAAAACGTTTTTATATTATGGGACAAAGGGAGTAGTAAACGAATTAACAAACACACTAAAATATGTCTTCTAGGAAAACACTTTCTCGCGGTTCCACTTCCAACAGAATAAAAGGAAGAAAAACAGTTCGAGTCCTCTTCTCAGGAAACACTTTCTTGCCGTTACAACAGAGCAATTTACACGCACCAGAAAAAGAATAAAAGCGCTCTCATTCCAATATTGTTCCCGCAATTATTCTATCAGTTTGTCAAATTCACATCTAGATGTTATTTAAGAATATCACATCTAAGCTCCCACAAGTATATAATGTAGCAACAAGAAACAAAAAAAACTAGGAAAAAATAGACCACAAACAGAGTAGACATCAACTAACTATGTCACATCTAAATGTATCCTAGACAGACCCTTATTCTATCTTCTTTCCATTACTTAACCTGCATGCGAGGAAGAAAAAGCAAGAGAGATATGCGGCCATGCAGGGATAAATTCCACGCAATTAGCCTTAACTGGTTTTAGTTTGGTATAACTGCCCATGAAATGATGGACACAGGCGGCCACTATCCCCGTGCGATTCCTCTTCTTCTACGTCTTGCCGTGGACATGGACGGCGACGCGAAGGAGCCGAGCATCGTCCACGAGCTGGTGCCACTTCCTCTACTCTTCTTCTATCTCTTGAAGAGGAAACCAGCGCCTGCGCCGGCGGCAGTTCTCGGTCCGCTCGGTCGGACCGAGCTAAATCCGGATCGGAACGGCAGTGTTATCGATCCCAAACGGGCCACCCTGAGCCCTATATATATCCGGCCGACCCGGCCGAATCGCCGCATCAATCGCAGTCGCATCATGCCGCCCAACAAGGTCCAGCCGCAGGGTCTCTTCTCCTGCCTGTACAGCAGCGAGCGCGACGAACCCCATAACTTCAACTTCAAGGCCGCCCGCGGTGAGTGCGACGGCCCCCCCTAACTTCAACTTCAAGGCCGACCTCCTCGACCTCATCCCCGACTTCTACGAGGAGGCATTCGACCGGCTGCCCGTCCAAGACATGTCGGACGCCGTCGCGGATCAACTATACGAAACCATGCGCGACGGCAGCCTGTCCCTCGGCCTCCTGGACCCCGTCTCCAACATCATCCTCGGCACCCTCTGTAACACCCTCGATGCGACTATATCTCCCACGTGTCGAGGCACGACTTAGAGGCATAATCGCATTGAAGGCATATGTCGCAAGTGAGGTAATCTTCACACAACTCATGTAATATAATAAGGGAAAGAGATACATAGTTGGCTTACAATCGCCACTTCACCCAATTACAT
>NW_021246811.1:0-1284 GCF_002162155.2 Triticum dicoccoides | reverse complement strand
GTAGACCACGACCTACCTAAACACTTAAGCCTCTAGTCCAGGTTTATCGCCTATCCAGGTTCCATCCGCAGGGAGTCCGGCCGAGGTTTCCCATATGGCCCCGAACGATGTGAACAGGGTTCCCGAGATACCTAACGGGTATTCGGTACACCGTGCCACGTACCTACCGCATCACAGCCCACCCCTACGGTCAGCGCTGTCCACGGCCTCCAGTAGGCTACAAACACCAGAAACTACTTGCAACTCCTGGACAGAGAGCTAGGGTGAATAAGAAGTCGAGCGGGGTCATATTTCAGGGCCCAATGCATGGTAGTAACTGTATCTTAAATCACACATACAGATCTCAGTGCTTAAGGTCGGCTTCAATGAAACAACCCACCATGTACTCCTACATGGCCTCTCATCGATACCTTTACCAAATCGTGTTCACCACACCACTCTCATTACCGACATAATCATTTGACTCTAGCCCATCACCCAGATGAACCAGACCTGACACGACTCTAAGCATAGCAGGCATAGCAAGGTAGGAACAACACATACATATGGCTCATACAACTCCTACACATGCTAGTGGGTTTCATCTAGTTACTGTGGCAATGACAGGTCATGCAGAGGAAATGGGTTCAACTACCGTAGCACACAGCAGTTTGAAATGCGTTGTCTTAATGCAGTAAAAGAGAGCAGGAGTGAGAATATGGGATTGTATCGATATGATCAAATGGTTGGTTTCTTGCCTGATGGTTCGATGCACTGATACGGTTCTTCGTTAGGGTAATCACGGTACCCCTCGGAGGCAGAACCTGTCGCAAAGGACACCGATACACAACCATCACCAAACAATGTGCAACAATATGATGCATGCATGAAACATGGCAATATGAGTGTGTTGGGCTAATGCAACTAAAACCAGAAGGGTTTGAACCAATTTGAATCAAAGATTCAAATTTCAAACTCAAACATGGCCTTTTAAAGTGCTTTTCCTTGTTCTTCTTTAAACATCAATTTAACTTGTTTGATCATGCATGAAAATAGTACAGATGGATAGATTGGATTTTTCTGATCATTTTTCATATATAATTTGTCTGATTTGGAGTTACAGAATAAAAGTTATGAATTTTTGAAGTTTAAATTATATTCTGGAATTTCCTGATTTAATTTAAATCCAGAAATATATATATTGCGCCAGCATGACGTCAGCACGACGTCAGCGGTCAACTGCGGCTGGCTGGGGTCAAACCTGACGTGTGGGGTCCACACGTCAGTGACAGGGGGGTTTAACAG
>NW_021246810.1:0-970 GCF_002162155.2 Triticum dicoccoides | reverse complement strand
CCTAAATTGGATACATTTGTTTTGCTTACAAATGAAGGGCCTAGCTTGGAGAAGGATGAACATTGGAGCAAGAACAAGCATGGAGATGATGGCATGCGCAAGGGAAACAAGAACAGAGTTACAAGTGATGATTTCAGGACTTTGAAGCCACCATAATGGGTGCATGAAGCCTTGGACGAAATATACAAGATGCCACTTCATAAATTTCGTCCCGAGGCTATTTTAGGTGCTGCGTCACCTTATTATTGGGCCAGGCCCATGTAATTTCGAAATACATAAGTATAGGCTATTTTTAGAGTCCGTATGTGTGGGGAAACAAGAGATAGGGTTGATTTCGGACCCCTCCACCAAGGGCCAAGAAATTCCCCCCCTCTTCCTCCATATATACAGCCCTTAGGGCATCGTTTAGACTTTGGGTTTTGTTTAGATTAAAAGTTCGCGATAGCTGCAACTTCGCGCACTTCGTTTGTGTTCAACGACCAGACAAAGGCGTCACAGAACCCCACCTTGATCAATAAAGCTTTCATCTTATATTCGAAATATCCAGATTGCAATCTTAGTTTCTTGCTTGTTCTTCGTTTGCTCGCAGGAAACAGACCCTCGTGGTCAGGTTGATCGTGCTCCGGCGTGGTCAATAACCTCTCGGAGTTGGTTTAGCGATTGCTAAGGCGCGACGTCCTCGCACGTTCGTAGTCGGATCGTCAAAGTCGACTTCCACCAAAGCGATATCCATCATCTCATCGAAAGACGGGACACCTCCGCCTCTATCAAGTGGTATCAGATTTCCAGGTTGCTCGGTGAGATTTTACAGTTTTTCGTAGTTTAGATCGAGTCTGTTCTTCATACCTACAGTCCACGAAAAAGCCACAAAAAAAAATTAGGGTTAGTTCATCATATCCGAACCAATCTGAGCCTTTGCATAATCTTTTTAGGGTTTTGCTTTGTTGAATTTGCGGTTGCATCGTCGTGT
>NW_021246809.1:0-735 GCF_002162155.2 Triticum dicoccoides | reverse complement strand
TGATTATGACGCAACTTCTTTCGGTTGCATTGAGGGGGCTTCTATCGGAAAACGTCCGATTAGCCATTGTGAAGCTATGTGCATTCCTCAATGCAATCTCTCAGAAGGTGATCGATCCAGAAATCGTACCAAGGCTAAGGAGTGATGTGGCGCAATGTCTTGTCAGTTTCGAGCTGGTGTTCCCACCATCCTTTTTCAATATCATGATGCACGTCCTAGTTCATCTAGTCGACGAGATTGTCATCCTGGGGCCCGTATTTCTACACAATATGTTCCCCTTTGAGAGGTTCATGGGAGTCCTAAAGAAATATGTCCGTAACCGCGCTAGGCCAGAAGGAAGCATCTCCATGGGCCATCAAACAGAGGATGTTATCGGGTTTTGTGTTGACTTCATTCCTGGCCTTAACAAGATAGGTCTCCCTAAATCACGGTATGAGGGGAGACTGACTGGAAAAGGCACTCTTGGAAGAGACTCAATAATATGCAGGGACGGATATTCTTGGTCTTAAGCACACTACACAGTTCTACAGAACTCTACCTTGGTGACCCCGTATGTCGATGAACACAAGAACAGTCTGCGCTCCAAACGCCCGGAGTAGTGCGACGACTGGATTACATGTGAACACATCAGGACTTTCAGCAGTTGGTTGGAAACACGTCTCAGAGGTGACAACACTGTTTGTGATGAGTTGTACTTGTTGTCCAGGGGACCATCTTTGACTGTATTGACTTACA
>NW_021246808.1:0-1333 GCF_002162155.2 Triticum dicoccoides | reverse complement strand
TTGAATAGTTTGGGAGGAATTTAAATATTCCCAACCACAATATACTAACATGATGATGTTCATGTGATTTGGATGGAAATATTGGAAATAAAGAGGCACATGTGATGAAGAATCTTTTGTTGAGTGCTGCGTCCACACGTTTTGGAATTCATAAACTACGTACTATAGGACGTCGGTCCATCCATCTTCACTCTATGCTTTTTAAAATCGATACTCCGGCGAGTGGAATGGCATCTCTCTCTCCGCCGTACATACATCGCCATTACCACCTGATTATCCACGATAATCTAGAACCATGCCATGGAGTACGTAAATTTGACGTCTCAATCACATACATATCGACAACCTTCTCCATCTAGTATCATCCCAATGTTGTTCCTTGATTTTATGTGTATTGGTGCGTAGGGAAAGTTGACGTGGAGTTCGCACAAAGACTGAGTTGACATTGAGTTCGGACATATACGGAGATGCATGAATGATGATGAAACAACATAAAACTTTAACTATTATGCAACCACATAGGGCATCTCCAACACTGACCCCTAAACCAGACACCGTATCCGTCTGCGGACCGGTGACGACCAGTCCATGAACAGTGATGCGGGAGCCGGCTATCTAAAGCTGCCCGCATATATTCCAAACCAATTTTGAATAAACTAGATAAATTATATCAAAACAACATATTTCAGCATAGTTTAGACATAATTTACATAAAACAGACAATATTTCGACCATTTAACTAAAATAGAAAAAAACTAGGAGGCTAAATTATAGCAGACGATGACCTCGTGCACTTGGCCTGGGCCGCACCACCCCGGTCGTCAATGTCGTCATCATCATCGTCCCTTCAGCAACGGTAGGGCGAAGGGCCGCTGCGGTAGCCTTGCCCGGCCGCCGCTTGGCGCTCCCAGAGGAGCCGGTCCGCTTGCTCCTCCACCATGTAGAGGGCCGTAATGGCAAATACCGCCCTCGGCCATGGTGCCCTAGCGGTGGCCTTGCCCCTGCTAGAATTGGCAGAGGTGTCGTTTATCGACCATTCCTCGCAAATCTTGGTGAGCTCCCCGTCAAGGCGGCGACGATGCCGCACAACCGTCTATGTGGTGGTGACGGACCGGTCAAAATACCGCGCCACCACTAGGTCCAGGTCGTTATGGATCAAACGCGGACACAATGGCCCGCGACAAAGAGGGTCCACCATCACCAAGGTAGTGGAGGATGCGCTTGCATGCGTTGGCAATCGCGGACGACAGTTCCTCCTTGATGAGTTGGTGTTAGTGGTCGTGACACTGGCCTGCTGATCCGGACATACCGATAATGCGGTGGCGATGTTGAG
>NW_021246807.1:0-2194 GCF_002162155.2 Triticum dicoccoides | reverse complement strand
GATCTCGTGGTAGATCTACTCTTGTACTACCCATATCATCAATATTAATCAAGCAGGAAGTAGGGTTTTACCTCCATCGAGAGGGCCCGAACCTGGGTAAACACCTGTGTCCCTTACTTCTTGTTACCATCAGCCTTGACGCACAGATCGGGACCCCCTACCCGAGATCCGCCGGTTTTGACACGGACAGTGGTCGCTTTGGAAAGCCTTCAAGGAGTGATGATTCCTCGTCCCGTGACTACTAAAAGAGAACGTGCCACAAATGCAAGAAACCTGGTCACTACATGTCTGATTGTCCTCTCTGGGGAAAGGAATCAAAGAAGAAGAATTACAAAGATGACGATTCTAATGACTCGAAGAAGAAGAAGAAATCTTCAAAGTCCTCATCATCAAAATCTTCAAAGTCTTCATCTCACAAGAAGAGCAGTTCCAAGAAGGCTCGGGCATTCATTGGCAAGGAAATGGCCTCTGAACCTGAATCTGAGGAAAATGTAGAAGAGCAGGAATCTGAGGAGTCACACTCTTGTGTGGCGAGCTTAGCCCTCGCTACTGCTTACGTTAGCAAGTCCATCTTCGACACTGAAGAAAATGACCTCCCCAACTCTGCTGACAAGAGCGTCGATGACTATGCTCCAACCTATTTCTTCATGGCAAAAGGTTCCAAGGTACTCAAACATTCCCCCTCTGAATCTAGTGAGGTTGAATCTAATGCAATCTCAAACCTAGCTATTCCAAACTTGCTAAAATTGTTGTTAAACAAAAAAAGGCTTTGGAAAAGATTCAAAATCTGCTAGACAAAAGGCTTCTAGTGAGGAATTGAATCGAACTAAGACTCCGACTTGTAATCTTCAGAGACTTCAGTCTAGGTTTGACAACCTTCAAAATCATCATAGCACTCTCTCAATTGATCATGAGAAGCTTTCTAATGAATTTCTTCAGAGAAAGCAAGATCTTGAAAATTTAAAAGTGAGGTATGAAGATCTTCAGAAGGAAAACGATTCATTGCTTGCTCAACGGATCAGTTCCGCTCAGGAAAAGTTTATTCCACCATGTCTGAAATGCATTGAGCGTTAATCTGCTAATTCTTCACCTGAATGTTCAGATGCTTCTATTACTGCAAATTCTTCAACTGTCTCTGTGGTCACAAATTCCTCATATGAGGATACCACAAGTATCACTGACGATAATGCAGGGTTGAAGGAATTGTATGTGACAGGCATATACAAAAGCCTCAAAGGGCATCAAACTCTTTGTGATGTGCTTAAAAATAAGATCTTGAACAGGAACCCTAGGAAAGAGTGTATTGCCTTCGAGTGGAAACTCAATGTTGATGGGACCTACTTGAAACCTGAGGAGTACCCCAAAATCTCATGGGTTGCTGCGAAAGGACCTTCCATAGATCCATGCAATTTATCTGGCTTTACTTGTGAATCCTCTTATTCCTCTGAGGAGTCATTTGAGTCCAACTATAAACTGTTCAAGAATCAGAATGGTCAAGTATTTGCTCGATATGTTGGAACTAACTGCAGGAACGGTCCCCCGATGAAGAAAATCTGGGTTCCCAAAAGGTGCCTTTTAAAAATCTTCAGGTGAATGTCATCATGACACCACCTATGAAGAATAGGAACCCCAGATCAAATTCTTCATATGGATCCAAATTCTCATATGAACATCATCGTGCTAACACATCCGATTCGCAAGGAAAGTCTAAAGGCTATGAATATGTGCACGATTCTTCAAACCATTATGTTCATAAGTCCTCGAAGAATTTCTCTTCTTATTCTTATGCTTATCCTAACCCTTCCTCTGTGAAATGAAGTGCACTGGCTTCAATGTCATCTTTTTTCTTATGGAGCTAGCAGAATGATGAACTCTTTGCCACCCCTCCAGATGTGGGTGGTGAAGAAAAAGAACTAATCTCTTATGTAGGATCGGGTCTCCAGACGAACTTAAACGTCTGAAGAATTTGCTGGAGACATGGATGTGCTTGAATGGACGCAAGCTAATCATGAAGAAATGAATTATTCATTTCTCGGGTCCTCATGTTGCTATATCTGTTACTGTTGATGAAATTGATATCATATTCGTTATTAATGAAGTATATGAGTTTGTAAGTTGTACTAATTCATCAGCAGGATGAACAACCCAAAGCTACTGAGTGGGTCCTCGAGAGTGGATGTACAAATAACATGAC
>NW_021246806.1:0-420 GCF_002162155.2 Triticum dicoccoides | reverse complement strand
ACTCATAGTCCAATTACACAACAAACTACATTGATGCACAACGTGTAAAAAAATTCCAACTGGATAAGAAAAAATATATTTAAATAAAATAAATAACGTCATAACACCACTACTAGGGAAAACCCTATACACAGAATCTTAGCAGCAGCGCTGCTCAAAAAGGAGCGCTGCTGCTAATTAGCAGTAGAGCGTGTGAGTAAACCGCGCTACTGACAAGTGTTTAGCAGTAGCGCGCTCTGTGTAACACGCGCTGCTACAAATATCGACCGACAGTGCCTCCTCACCTCCATTTAGTAGCAGTGTGGTATCGATAGCCGCGCTACTGCTAAAGCTGTAGTAGTAGCGCGGTTTTTCTGAGCTCGCTGCTGCTAATTTTCAAATTGGACACACTTTCTGTCCCGGTTAGCAGTAGCGCTTCTG
>NW_021246805.1:0-2194 GCF_002162155.2 Triticum dicoccoides | reverse complement strand
GATCTCGTGGTAGATCTACTCTTGTACTACCCATATCATCAATATTAATCAAGCAGGAAGTAGGGTTTTACCTCCATCGAGAGGGCCCGAACCTGGGTAAACACCTGTGTCCCTTACTTCTTGTTACCATCAGCCTTGACGCACAGATCGGGACCCCCTACCCGAGATCCGCCGGTTTTGACACGGACAGTGGTCGCTTTGGAAAGCCTTCAAGGAGTGATGATTCCTCGTCCCGTGACTACTAAAAGAGAACGTGCCACAAATGCAAGAAACCTGGTCACTACATGTCTGATTGTCCTCTCTGGGGAAAGGAATCAAAGAAGAAGAATTACAAAGATGACGATTCTAATGACTCGAAGAAGAAGAAGAAATCTTCAAAGTCCTCATCATCAAAATCTTCAAAGTCTTCATCTCACAAGAAGAGCAGTTCCAAGAAGGCTCGGGCATTCATTGGCAAGGAAATGGCCTCTGAACCTGAATCTGAGGAAAATGTAGAAGAGCAGGAATCTGAGGAGTCACACTCTTGTGTGGCGAGCTTAGCCCTCGCTACTGCTTACGTTAGCAAGTCCATCTTCAACACTGAAGAAAATGACCTCCCCAACTCTGCTGACAAGAGCGTCGATGACTATGCTCCAACCTATTTCTTCATGGCAAAAGGTTCCAAGGTACTCAAACATTCCCCCTCTGAATCTAGTGAGGTTGAATCTAATGCAATCTCAAACCTAGCTATTCCAAACTTGCTAAAATTGTTGTTAAACAAAAAAAGGCTTTGGAAAAGATTCAAAATCTGCTAGACAAAAGGCTTCTAGTGAGGAATTGAATCAAACTAAGACTCCGACTTGTAATCTTCAGAGACTTCAGTCTAGGTTTGACAACCTTCAAAATCATCATAGCACTCTCTCAATTGATCATGAGAAGCTTTCTAATGAATTTCTTCAGAGAAAGCAAGATCTTGAAAATTTAAAAGTGAGGTATGAAGATCTTCAGAAGGAAAACGATTCATTGCTTGCTCAACGGATCAGTTCCGCTCAGGAAAAGTTTATTCCACCATGTCTGAAATGCATTGAGCGTTAATCTGCTAATTCTTCACCTGAATGTTCAGATGCTTCTATTACTGCAAATTCTTCAACTGTCTCTGTGGTCACAAATTCCTCATATGAGGATACCACAAGTATCACTGACGATAATGCAGGGTTGAAGGAATTGTATGTGACAGGCATATACAAAAGCCTCAAAGGGCATCAAACTCTTTGTGATGTGCTTAAAAATAAGATCTTGAACAGGAACCCTAGGAAAGAGTGTATTGCCTTCGAGTGGAAACTCAATGTTGATGGGACCTACTTGAAACCTGAGGAGTACCCCAAAATCTCATGGGTTGCTGCGAAAGGACCTTCCATAGATCCATGCAATTTATCTGGCTTTACTTGTGAATCCTCTTATTCCTCTGAGGAGTCATTTGAGTCCAACTATAAACTGTTCAAGAATCAGAATGGTCAAGTATTTGCTCGATATGTTGGAACTAACTGCAGGAACGGTCCCCCGATGAAGAAAATCTGGGTTCCCAAAAGGTGCCTTTTAAAAATCTTCAGGTGAATGTCATCATGACACCACCTATGAAGAATAGGAACCCCAGATCAAATTCTTCATATGGATCCAAATTCTCATATGAACATCATCGTGCTAACACATCCGATTCGCAAGGAAAGTCTAAAGGCTATGAATATGTGCACGATTCTTCAAACCATTATGTTCATAAGTCCTCGAAGAATTTCTCTTCTTATTCTTATGCTTATCCTAACCCTTCCTCTGTGAAATGAAGTGCACTGGCTTCAATGTCATCTTTTTTCTTATGGAGCTAGCAGAATGATGAACTCTTTGCCACCCCTCCAGATGTGGGTGGTGAAGAAAAAGAACTAATCTCTTATGTAGGATCGGGTCTCCAGACGAACTTAAACGTCTGAAGAATTTGCTGGAGACATGGATGTGCTTGAATGGACGCAAGCTAATCATGAAGAAATGAATTATTCATTTCTCGGGTCCTCATGTTGCTATATCTGTTACTGTTGATGAAATTGATATCATATTCGTTATTAATGAAGTATATGAGTTTGTAAGTTGTACTAATTCATCAGCAGGATGAACAACCCAAAGCTACTGAGTGGGTCCTCGAGAGTGGATGTACAAATAACATGAC
>NW_021246804.1:0-1158 GCF_002162155.2 Triticum dicoccoides | reverse complement strand
TCTATGTGCTTCACTTATATCTTTTGAGCTCTATAGTTTTACTCTAGTGCTTCACTTATATCTTTTGAGTTTTATAGTTTTGCTCTAGTGCTTCACTTATATCTTTTAGAGCACGGTGGTGGATTTGTTTTATAGAAACTATTGATCTCTCATGCTTCACTTAGATTATTTTGAGATTCTTAATAGCATGGTAATTTGCGTAATAATAATATGCTTGGTATTCAAGATTTGTAAAACTTTCTTTTGAGTGCGTTGAATACTAAGAAAAAAATTGATGCTTGATAATTGTTTTGAGATATGAGGATGGTGATATTAGAGTCATGCTAGTTGAGTAGTTGTGAATTTGAGAAATGCTTGTGTTAAAGTTTGTGATTCTCGTAGCACGCACGTATGGTGAACCGTTATGTGATGAAGTTGGAGCATGATTTATTTATTGATTGTCTTCCTTACGAGTGGCGGTCGGGGACGAGCAATGGTCTTTTCCTACCAATCTATCCCCCTAGGAGCATGCGCGTAATACTTTGCTTTGATAACTTCTTGATTTTTGCAATAAGTATATGAGTTCTTTATGACTAATGTTGAGTCCATGGATTATACGCACTTTCCTTCCTTCCGCCATTGCTAGCCCCTCTAATACCGCGCATTTTCGCCGGTATCATACACCCACCAAATACCTTCCTCAAAACAGCCACCATACCTACCTATCATGGCATTGTTGGGGAACGTAGTAATTTCAAAAAAATTCCTACGCACACGCAAGATCATGGTGATGCACAGCAACGAGAGGGGAGAGTGTTGTCTACGTACCCTCATAGACTAGAAGCGGAAGCGTTATAACAATGCGGTTGATGTAGTCGTACGTCTTCACGGCCTGACCGATCAACCACCGAAACTACGGCACCTCCGAGTTTTTGCACACGTTCAGCTCGATGACGATCCTCGGACTCCGATCCAGCAAAGTGTCGGGGATGAGTTCCGTCAGCATGACAGCGTGGTGACGATCTTGATGTTCTACCGTCGCAGGGCTTCGCCTAAGCACCGCTACAATATTATCGAGGATTATGGTGGAGGGGGGCACCGCACACGGCTAAGAGATCAATGATCAATTGTTGTGTCTCTGGGGCGCCCCCCTGCCCCGTATATAAAGGAGTGGAGGGG
>NW_021246803.1:0-411 GCF_002162155.2 Triticum dicoccoides | reverse complement strand
AGCCCTCCATACCACGGGGTCCTGTTCATCCAGAGGCAACGCCACTGCTCACTGTTCATCCAAACCCCCCCGCAACGCTCACTGTTCATCCAATTCATCGGCTTCAGTTAGCAGCAGTAGCGAAGGAATCGCTCCATCGGGTTCAGTTAATAGCCATCGATCGATCGCTCGGATTCAGTAACGTGTAGCCTGTAGTGCAATCGCTCGGGTTTAGTTAGAGCCCAACGCCTCGCCCGGGTTCAGTTAGAGCCAACGCCTCGCACGTGTACGAGAGAAACGCGCATCGCTCGGCCCCCGACCTCCCACCGTAACCGGCAACTCCCGAAATTTTCCTCCCCCTCGCTTCTACCACGGGTTTTTCCATCATGGACGGCCCAAAGAATGTCATGCAGCTGCGTCTCCGGACCGCCG
>NW_021246802.1:0-1029 GCF_002162155.2 Triticum dicoccoides | reverse complement strand
CGTTTCTAAAAGTTTGGGGATGCGATGCTTATGTCAAGAAACTTCAACCTGAAAAGCTCGAACCCAAGTCGGAAAAATGCGTCTTCATAGGATACCCAAAAGAAACTATTGGGTACACCTTCTACCTCAGATCCGAAGGCAAGATCTTTGTTGCCAAGAATGGGTCCTTTCTGGAGAAAGAGTTTCTCTCGAAAGAAGTAAGTGGGAGGAAAGTAGAGCTTGATGAAGTATTACCTCTTGAACCGGAAAATGGCGCAACTCAAGAAAATGTTCCTGAGGTGCCTGCACCGACTAGAGAGGAAGTTAATGACAATGATCAAGATACTTCTGATCAAGCCCCTACTGAAATTCGAAGGTCCACAAGGACACGTTCCGCACCAGAGTGGTACGGCAACCCTGTCTTGGAAATCATGCTGTTAGACAACGGTGAACCTTCGAACTATGAAGAAGCGATGGCGGGACCGGATTCCGACAAATGGCTGGAAGCCATGAAATCCGAGATAGGATCCATGTATGAAAACAAAGTATGGACTTTGACTGACTTGCCCGTTGAGCGGCGAGCCATAGAAAATAAATGGATCTTTAAGAAGAAGATAGACGCGGATGGTAATGTGACCATCTATAAAGCTCGGCTTGTCGCTAAGGGTTATCGACAAGTTCAAGGGGTTGACTACGATGAGACTTTCTCGCCGGTAGCGAAGCTGAAGTCCGTCCGAATCATGTTAGCAATTGCCGCATTCTATGATTACGAAATATGGCAAATGGACGTCAAAACGGCATTCCTTAATGGTTTCCTTAAGGAAGAATTGTATATGATGCAGCCGGAAGGTTTTGTCGATCCTAAGAATGCTGACAAAGTGTGCAAGCTCCAACGCTCGATTTATGGGCTGGTGCAAGCATCTCGGAGTTGGAACATTCGCTTTGATGAGATGATCAAAGCGTTTGGGTTTACACAGACTTATGGAGAAGCCTGCGTTTACAAGAAAGTGAGTGGGAGCTCTGTAGCATTTCTCATATTATATGTAGATG
>NW_021246801.1:0-570 GCF_002162155.2 Triticum dicoccoides | reverse complement strand
AAAAAAAATCTCTGATTAGTGAGCAGCTTTGTATAGTTCCTGTTCATTCAACTACACACAGTTTTCAGCTGGATCTCTTTGATTCATCATCATTTTTCTAGGAATGTAACAAAGATACATTCAGACAATTTTTATTCTGTAATGCACTGCAACATTCATATGTTCTATAAAACCTGAAATAATTTGGCGCTGCATCTTGGATATTGTTTCAAATTATGCTCTGCTTTAGAATTATGCAGCAACTGAGAACTATAATGGTATCTTAGTTTCCTTGCATCTGACGAGTCCTTTGTAATTCTACTGATATACCTATGCATTTTGGTGTAGTTATACAGCAGTTCTTACCATTTCCCTTTCCAGCTTTGTACTTGTCTTTTGTTATACCTGTCACCCTGATATGTTGATTGATAGCAGCTAACGTTTCCTCCTGGTCTGAGCAGGTGTTCTGGATAATGAGGAATTGGGCATTGTGAACATCACTTTCCGCAAGTCACAGGGTTCTAGGCTGCTACAGGATGCCCTCCTCCTCTCCTCCACCCCCTGACATGGTGAGCTCCACCCCTCCTTCTA
>NW_021246800.1:0-1308 GCF_002162155.2 Triticum dicoccoides | reverse complement strand
CCCCCCTGGAAATAATTTCCCCCTCAACTCTAATAACGGTTCAATCAGCCCCTCAAATCTCTAAAACCGGATCAATTCCCCCCTAAAGTAGTTTTGTATTTGATTTTGAGTGGTTTTGACCCAGACCGTGCACTTCTCTTTGCTATGACCATGCACTTCGCGCCATAACAGTTGGCTGTAGATGATCGCTTCAGTGCGCCCAGCTTGCCTCCGCCTCCATGGCCGGCAAGCTTGCGACTCGCTGTCTTCTTGGTCTCCATCAAGCTCATTCATATCCCACCGTGCAACCTCCGCTTCGCAGCCACACACAGCAACATCCCTCATGTTGCCATGTCGCCAAACTGAAGTGGATTTGTGGGAGTTGTAGCAGTTTTTATTGAAGTTGTTTTATGATTGCTCGAAGGTGAGATTACTCTTACATTATCTGATTTGCTACAAGTTCTTCACCCTGTCACCCAATCTGCTCTTCTGCTCATGTGCGTTGTTCATGTTCTAGCAAGTGCCTTTGTCGGTCGTTTCATATTTTTGATTTTTGATTTTTACATGTCCGTCGTTGTATGCAGTTTTGGTGTGTGCTGGATGGATTTTGGATTGTTTCCTATCCAACCGGGGCCGGGGCGAGGCTGTTGTCACAGTCCTCGGAGGTGCGTTGATTTTCCATTAACTCTTAAAACCTGCTTCTAGATTTGTTAGTTTGACTCTCCTCTGAAATCTTGGGAGTTACTCTTAACCTGATAGCAGATTTTCCATTATGTTTTAAGTGACAATGAAGTGTTAATCTCTGTATCTGTTTAAACCACTGTTCTCTGAATAAATGTTTCAGCACTACGTGTGCACTATGTTTCCTGAATGAATGAAATGTGCACCCTGCTCTATTAATTGTGTGCCTATTTAGTTTTTGAGGATGGTGAGATTGACAAGTGCAGATAGTGATGGATTTTTTATTGAGGCTGTGACTTGTGCATGCTTGATTTTACATATAGTAGATACATGTACATGGGTGAGCACATTTTGTTCAGTTAGTCAAAGAATCTCTCCTCCATTCTCCTTTTTTTAATTAATAAAACAAATGTTCATGGAAGCATCATCACCCTCCTCCTGGCTCCCTCCTCGACCCTCCTCTGTTACAATGAGGTTGATTTCTCCACAGAGTTTTTTGCTCCATTTTTTCTTCAGTGCATGTAATTTGTGCTTTTCATGACTAAAGTTGTTGAAGATATTGTGTGCGCGCCTCCGGCTTGAGAGAAGGAATGAGGATGATCTCTCAGGTGGCAAGGCCACAGAACCACTCCAAAAATGAAACCAGGG
>NW_021246799.1:0-907 GCF_002162155.2 Triticum dicoccoides | reverse complement strand
TGTGTTTCCCAAAGGGATCTTGATTCAGATAGGGATCTTGCATTTTGCATTTCCAAGCAGAGGCATTTTGTATGTATCTATTCAGAATGCCTCCGTTTGCTTGGATATGCAAAATGCAAGATCCCTACCTCATCTGAATAGATAGGCATTTTGTTCCGACTCCGCTCCATTCTAGTCTAGTGAAAGAAATTGCTCTAGTAACAAGCGCACCAACTCTTGTGAAAACTAAACTAGCATGTGTGCAACGCAATTTCTTTGGTGCACATTATAAGTTAGTATCTGCAATATCTCTCTATTTTTCGTTTATGTATAAATATTTGCAGTGTTAGGAGTTAGGACAAACAAGTTTCAACATTGATATTGATTTAACTAGCACCATAAGGTGCCTGCTTTTCAGCTCAACTAACAAATTACTTGACCTGATGATACGAGCATCCTAACCTGCAATTAGTTGCCGATAAGACCGCTCGCTTGCTTGCTTGCTTGACCTGATGAGATGGACAAATACCATGTCAAGTCCATAGACCTGGTCAGTGAGAGAGGGACGTGCAAGCGCGCGCTTATTCTCAAATAGTCACTGCTGCAGATCTGTAAAAAGAGTCGTTGAAGCCTTTGCAGTTTGCACTAATTAAACGTACATACTTAATTAAGTGTCATCGCCGTCTGCCAGATCCCCTCTAGCTCTGTCTGTCTGTCTGTCTGTATTGAGGACTCCGATTATCGAGTCACATGGCAAAACATGCTTATTAACCTTAGTGCAATGGATGATTCTTTTGTGTCGTTAATTTTTAACTACTCCCTCCGTCTCAAAATAAGTGTCTCAACCTTAGTGCAACTTTGTACTAAAGTTAGTATAAAGTTGAGACACTTATTTTTGGGACGGAGGGAGTACATCCATCGGTCCATC
>NW_021246798.1:0-1798 GCF_002162155.2 Triticum dicoccoides | reverse complement strand
CTCTCTCTCTCTCTCTCTCTCTCTCTCTCTCTCTCTCTCTCTCTCTCTCTCTCTCGTCCAGGGTTAGAGTTAGATTTTTCATAACTTGAACTTTCAAATTTTCATGGGCACCACACAACTCTACTAGCTTTCTCCAATACACTGGCCTCACTGATCTTGCCGCAATGCCACACCCCTATGAGATCAACGACTTCTTTGAGCATCTCAGCCACCGAGCATGAGGGCCGAAGAAAATGATGAGGAGAGGCATCGTGGTCGTTAGCGCTCTCCATATCCGCCTATGCCGGAGCAGCTAGCTCGTCTTTGTCAGAAGTGTACACGCACGCACACAAAAACAACTGTAAACCAATACAAATGCAAACAAGACCAGCCAGCAAACATCAATGCATGTTTCACATAATAACCTTTTGTTACACCCACACGGTCTATATAGTCAAACCAACATGAATGCAAAAATAAATAATAAACATGCGTACATAGTACATTGACTATCATAACTGTTTATTACATTTGCCCATATAGCCAAGCCAACATTTAATGCAGACAAAGACCAACATGAATACATGATGCAAACCGCAGCAGCAACATAGATTAACCGTGAGATGCATAAGAACTATGCACCCCAGGCTGATCGCAGGTAAGTAGGAACACTGAGAGCCAGCTATATCTATGCATGTGTATACATAGTGTAGTAGTCCATGTTGACTGACGTAACCATCCCAAAAGTCATTCTTCTGGCTCACTGAAAGATCTAGCTGCCATCTGACAAAAGTGCATGCTGGTCAGAGCTAATGATGTAGGTGTCTTGCTGTGCCGAGGGTACCGCAGTGTTCGCCAAGTGGTTAAGGTCAGGCAACGGCTCGTCACGTTCCAAGACCTCCATTGCTTTCCTAACGGTAGGCCTCATGGAACTATCACGAAGAGAGCACCAGAGTCCCAGGATAGCCACGCGCTGCATCTGCCTCTTGTCCAAGTCGTCGCCGCCATGAAGCCTTCCATCTGCAGCCTCCACGACCTTGCCTTTTATGTACAGCTCCCAGACTTGCTCCCTGGACTTCCCTGTGCATACAATGTCCAGCAGGACGATGCCGAAGCTATAGACGTCAGAGCTCGGGTAGAACTTAACTTTCCCCATTTTCCTGCATTCTGGATCTATATACCCTTCGGTCCCTATAGCGGCTGTCAACAGCGTCGCGTTGTCCTGGTTGCCGATCCTCGACAGCCCGAAGTCAGCAAGCTTGGCATTGAAGTTGTTGTCCAGGAGTATGTTGCTTGGTTTGATATCTCTATGCAGAATATAAGGGGCACAATCATGGTGGAGGTAAATAAGAGCAGAGCCAATGTCTTTGATGATTTGGTACCTAACAGGCAGAAATGCAAGCAAATTAATGTTTCCATGGAACGTTAAACAAAAAGTATAATTGATTATTAATCCTCGTGAAAATAAATAATATAAGGACTGAAAAATGCAGGGTATACATTCTAGTACCTTGTTGGCCATGCTATCACTTGCTCACTCTCACATAGGTGGTAGTGCAGATTGCCGTTGGGCACTAGTTCATAGACAAGGAAGAGCTCGTCATCCTCCTTCCTGCAGCACCAGCACAAGAAAATGAGCATGTTCCGGCTTTTTTCCCGGCAGCACCAACCTTTCAGTTTGACGAGATTCTTGTGCTTCGCTGCGCTAATGGTGTTCATCTCGGCGAAGAAGTCAAGATATCCTCCCCTCGGCTCATTCAAGATTTTCTTTACAGCCACCTCACTTTCTGATCCCTTCGAGTTTGACCGTTCACTCGAC
>NW_021246797.1:0-971 GCF_002162155.2 Triticum dicoccoides | reverse complement strand
GGTTTTTATTAAGTAGTCAATTCTTATTCTTCTTAATGAAAAGACAGAGCTCTTGCCAGTTGCTCGATTGTAGATTGTTCAAAAATGTTAAATATGCCAAAGTGTGATGGGTCGCCATGGTCATTGCAAGATTATTGTCTAATTAACCATCATAACTCATCACATGAAAATGATGACTTACCAAGCCAAGTCACTGGTGTCACAAACTTGTAATGCTCACGCACATATAGAGTGAGAGTTGATTCAAACAGCACCGGTTGCATGACAAAATAAAAAGCTCTATAACGTGGCATGCATCTATATATATATATATATATCTCTTCCTCTGATATATCACCTCAACGACTCCACCACTATCATGAAATCACTCACTTTCACTCGCTTCCATATATTAGTGAGATTTTAGAGGAAACTGAATTTCAGTTCAGAATACCTTAGTTTATGTAACTTTTCGTTCACGGTATGAGCAAAGCAAGCAAAAGGGACTCGCCTTCCTCTGCGAACAACCCGCTCTAGTCGGCTTTGGGTATACCACTAGTAGAAAAGAGGGTTTTGGTTCAGGCTGGGTCAGCCCATTAATCCCAGTTCAATCCAGAACCGGGACCCATGGGAGCATTGGTCCTGGTTCGTGAGCCCAGGGGGCCGGTCGAGCCACGTGGACCATTGGTCCCGGTTCGTCTGGACCTTTTAGTACCGGTTGGTGGGACGAACCGGGACCAATGGGTCTGGCTCCTGGCCCACCACCATTGGTCCCGGTTGGTGGCTCGAACCGGGACAACTGGCTGCCCTTTAGTCCCGGTTCATGCCATGAACCGGGACCATTGAGGTGTCTATATATACCCCTCGCCCGCGAGCAGAGCACTCCACTGCTCTGTGTTTCTCTGGCCGGGGAGGGGAGGGCTTTGTGGTGCTCTAGCTCACATCCTATGCACTTGAGGTGTTCGATGAAATGCCCGAGCCACACTAGTTAA
>NW_021246796.1:0-1277 GCF_002162155.2 Triticum dicoccoides | reverse complement strand
CTATCAAACTACTTGTTACCAACTATTTCAATGTTTGTAGAAAATATCTTGTTAAAAACCACTTGTCATTTTCTTCTACTTCTCGTTGGGTTCGACACTCTTACTTATCTAAAGGACTACGATTGATCCTCTATACTTGTGGGTCATCAATCCCCACCCAGATAGAATAGGATAACATATTTGAGAGATTTTATCATGCATCATACCACAATCTAAAGCCTAGCACATGACTAACGGCCGGAACGAATTGGTCCAGATTTAGACCAAAGGTAAAAAAAATGAATTTGTCCAAGGGTATAATCATCCTTAAATTTTTACATAATCTTAATTACTCTTAATTTTAATTACAGTTAATGGATACATGTCACTATGTCAGACGTGTGTGTTAATTCAAATAAACTTCTGCTAGCGGTTCATTCAACGCCGTCTGATGGGTCCCTCCTAGCAACTAACACTACTGCCCCGACTCGCCACCGCACGCCCTCCTGTCTCTTTGCGCCCTGAGCCCGCGCCCGCCTGAGCACGCGAGAAGACACGCACTAGCATTTGCGCGACCATCTGGTTTTTGACCGGTTTTTATTAAGTAGTCAATTCTTATTCTTCTTAATGAAAAGACAGAGCTCTTGCCAGTTGCTCGATTGTAGATTGTTCAAAAATGTTAAATATGCCAAAGTGTGATGGGTCGCCATGGTCATTGCAAGATTATTGTCTAATTAACCATCATAACTCATCACATGAAAATGATGACTTACCAAGCCAAGTCACTGGTGTCACAAACTTGTAATGCTCACGCACATATAGAGTGAGAGTTGATTCAAACAGCACCGGTTGCATGACAAAATAAAAAGCTCTATAACGTGGCCTGCATCTATATATATATATATCTCTTCCTCTGATATATCACCTCAACGACTCCACCACTATCATGAAATCACTCACTTTCACTCGCTTCCATATATTAGTGAGATTTTAGAGGAAACTGAATTTCAGTTCAGAATACCTTAGTTTATGTAACTTTTCGTTCACGGTATGAGCAAAGCAAGCAAAAGGGACTCGCCTTCCTCTGCGAACAACCCGCTCTAGTCGGCTTTGGGTATACCACTAGTAGAAAAGAGGGTTTTGGTTCAGGCTGGGTCAGCCCATTAATCCCAGTTCAATCCAGAACCGGGACCCATGGGAGCATTGGTCCTGGTTCGTGAGCCCAGGGGGCCGGTCGAGCCACGTGGACCATTGGTCCCGGTTCGTCTGGACCTTTTAGTACCGGTTGGTGGGACGAA
>NW_021246795.1:0-802 GCF_002162155.2 Triticum dicoccoides | reverse complement strand
CCCCTCGTGCTCCCCCGCCATGACCGACACCACCATCGCCGTGCCTTCGTCGTAGCCGTGCTCCCCGCCACCCGTGCGTCCTCTCGTCGTGTCCAGGAGCTCCGCCGCTGTCCACTCCATCGAGCAAGCCGAGCCCCGAGCGCTCGCAATGCCCGAGCCCACCGCAATGACCTCGCCCGAACCGCCGTCGCCGGAGATCCCCTTCAACGCCGTCGTCGCTCCGGTCCGTCTCCGGCCGCACCAAGGGCTTCGACGCACTCACTGTGAGCTTAGCCATCTTCCCCCCCTCCTTTTCTTGCTCCCGAGCTGTGTAGCGACCTCCCGGAGCTCAACCGCACCCACCACCGTGGAGCTCGTCGCCGACGTGCTCCCGGTCACCCTCCGACCACTCCACGGTGTCCATCATGCTCACCGTGTCACTTAGCACCTAGCTAGACACTCCCCGCACCTCACCGACCCCTCTTGCGTCAAGTTCGTCTTCGGCCGAACCCCGGTGGCCGCCAAAGTCATCGCCGGCGCCAACTCCGGCCACCCCGACCCCAACGGACTCCACCAAGAGCTGCGGCTCGTCCTCAGCTCCACTCCGGTGGTCTCCGCGACCCATTTGGTGGCCGAAACAGCCAAAACCACTTCCGCCGCCGCGTCGGGCTCGCCGGCGGCTAAACGCCGGTGCAGCCGACCCGGGTTTGACCACGGGTGGGCCCTGGTTGACTCCCCTGAGTCAATGACAGGTGGGGCCCAGCCCTGTTAATTAAACAGGTTTAGTTTTATTTAAACTTTAATTAAATTAATCACCCTGACA
>NW_021246794.1:0-2108 GCF_002162155.2 Triticum dicoccoides | reverse complement strand
ATTTTTAGTAAGAAAATTTAGGTATATGAGATTATTTGAACTAGTTGAATTAATAAGAGTAGTTAAATTAGTTGAATTAATAGAATTAGTAAGTGTTTAATGTTTCACCTATATGAACATAGGAAATGTCGTCTGACGACGAAAAAGATTTCATTATGTGACCAGCGCGGCCTGTGCGACAACAATTTCCTTGTTGATGATAGGCGATTCAGCATCAAGCTGGATGAGACCTTCGAATTCGATACAGTAAGTCACAATGACAAATCTTTTTTCGTAATTAAGCATTACTAATATATACTTCATTTGCTTCAACTTATAATTTTTAATTTTCACTATTCTACTAGCGCATCCCCTGCCATGCAAGAATTTTTGTCTTGCATAAGATACGTTTCAATGCTATGGAAACTATGGAGGTAAAAAGAGTTTACCTGAAAAATGAGCATGGTTATACTTTCAACGTCAAAGTATAGAATGCAGACACATACACCTATTTTGAATGCAAAAATTGGTAAGCACTATGAAAGGCTTATGCATTTGAGCCTGATATGGTTATCACCTTTGATATTCGTTCAGAAGATGATATTGAAGGTAATAGAGACATCTGGGTCGATGTGCAGACACCTCCAATTCTACCATTATATGAGTTCTTCTCAACCATATTCATGTCTTTGATATTTTTTATTCAAAAATAGTTGACAACTAATTTCGATTGACAGCTTATTTCCATTCAAGCAAACATGTCCTGCGCTTGGTAGACAGGACCTACTACTGTCCCGGAGCTAAACCAAACTGCGAGGAGATAAGTCATTATGTTTCATGGCTTGAGGATCTTCATACCGTCAAGATAAATTTTCTTCCTGCACTTAGAAATGTTAGTACTCAAAACGTGCGACCAATAGTGATTGTATTGAACTACGGTCACATCTATTTAGGAATGATGGTAAGATTTTTACTATTTGTCCTCTGTGCATCTTTTGCATACATAATTTTTTTGCTAAACTTTCATTGCTAAGTATATTAATTACGATACGATGTTCTTCAACAGGGACTCCCGATGACAGTTGTGCCTCAGTAGATCGAGACTAAAGTTCGCATGTCAATTGTTAGCTTACGGCCAAGATATCCTGCATTGCACATGACTGCATTCAGGATTTCTAGAAGCGATGAATGCTTAATAGTGAAATATTGGAGGAAAATTGTTAACCATCGCAGAGAAGTACTAGGGGGCAGCAATGAGAAGTACAACCCACGATTAGGAGACAGGTTCATCGGCATGCTCCAGTATGATGAATCAGGAGAGCTATACATGTTCTATGCTATTTTACCTGAGAGAGAGCAGCAGCAGTGATTTAGCTAGTTCATGCTCTTAGTACGTACTCGTCCTCTCATGTCTGTGTTCTTCGTCCTGAACTTAATCTCAAAGAGTGATTTGCTTTTGTGGTGTTATGAACGCTTATAATATCATGACCATCATGTTGAACTCGATGATATTTTTGCTTCTGGTACAAGTGAATATTTCTTCTTTAAGCTAGTGTTGGTGGTGATTAGATAGCGGTAATGACTATGATGATTAAATAGTGATAATGACGACTATGATGATTTTTAGCTAGCTACTACCTCCATCCCATAATATAAGAACGTTTCTGACACTAGTGTAGCGTCAGAAACGTTCTTATATTATGGGACGGAGGGAGTAGTATATATAGTGATGTTGATGATATGATGCAAGAGTTTTTATATTAATATGATGATGATGATGATGAGTTATTATATCATTTAATGAAAGAAACCGCAAATTAGTTTCAGTTGGATGGATACTAGCCAAGTGATCAAGTATATGACATATATATCCATATTATACTTGATCACCTATTTAGGTGATCAAGTATAATATGGATATGGCATATACTTGATCACTTAGCTATAACTAGGATCCACATGCATCTAGTCGAAACTAATCTGCGGTACTTTCACCTAGTATTTTAACAACTCATTATAATGTAAAATTATCACTAAATTAAATTGAAAATACAAAATTAAAGGAAAAACAAAAAAACACCCAAACATTTAATACCAGTTGGTATTACCAATCGGTACTAAAGCCCTAC
>NW_021246793.1:0-2409 GCF_002162155.2 Triticum dicoccoides | reverse complement strand
GATTTGAATAGAAGAAAAGAGATAAGCAAGTTGAATCAAGCAAATAGAAAGAAGTTACAAGCGATGAAAAAAGGAGGTAAATCTCAAAGCTCTCCAAGTGAGATTTCAAATTTTGGAAAACCAACATGCGTATGTCCATTCTGCAATGCTATAATGTGGCATCAAGAGAGAAGCAAGCATAACACAAACAAATCAAGACCAACATTTGGACTTTGTTGCAAGGAAGGCAAAGTCAAACTGCCACCATTGAAAAAACCTCCTGCATACCTTCAGCAGCTACTAACATCTAATGAAAAGGGAGAATCGTCAAATTACAGAGACAATATCAGGAACTATAATTCAATGTTTGCATTTACTTCGATGGGTGGCCAGGTCGACTACGAGATAAACAGAAAAGGGGGTGCACCGTATGTTTTTCGCTTGAATGGCCAAAACTATCATCAAATTGGCACATTGCTGCCTAAAGATAACGGAGATAATGCTATCAGGCCAAAGTTTGCTCAATTGTACATTTATGATACAGAAAATGAGGTCAGAAACAGACTGCAGGCTTCAACCTCAAAGGAAAGGAAAACACAACTTGATGAAGGCATTGTGTCTGGATTATTGCAGATGCTTGATGATCACAATGAGTTAGTGAAATCATTCCGTATGGCAAGGGATAGATACCAAGAGTCAGATCTTGAAAATGTTAGGTTGCGATTAATTGGTACAAGATCTAGTGATGGAAGACAATACAACCTACCAACTGCATCTGAAATAGCTGCACTCATTGTTGGGGAACAGACAGGAGAAAATGTTGAACGTGATATAATAGTAGAAAACAAAGACAAACAACTCCAGCGAATTTCGGAACTACATCCAAGCTTTATGTCTATGCAATACCCATTATTATTCCCGTACGGAGAAGATGGATTCAGACCAGAAATAGAATTAGAGAAAAAAAGGTGTCGAAGGAAAGAGAAAGTATGTTACCATGATGGAGTATTATGCATATCGCATCCAGCAGCGACTGAACCAGTCAGTAGTCTTGCAAACGAGTGGCAAACTATTCCTTCAGTTCATCGTAGACGCAGCAACATGCGTTGAGCAATGGAGGCTCAATTGGTACAGGATGCATCATGGGACGCTTAGAACAGAGCTATATAGCGGTCTGCAAGATGCAATTGATAATGGTGATACCAGAACTGATCAAGTAGGTAAAAGAATTATATTGCCTTCATCATATAATGGAAGTCCGAGGAATAAACAGCAGTACTACCAGGATGCAATGTCCATATGGCGGTGGGCTGGATATCCAGATCTGTTTATCACTTTCACATGCAACCCAAAGTGGCCTGAAATACAGACCATGTTGGACTTCATACCAGGACAAAAACCAGAAGATTGTCCAGACATTGTCAATAGAGTGTTCCTTATAAAGTTGAATGAACTAATAGAAGACATATACAAAAAGAAGCGGTTTGGAAAAGCAATAGCAAGTAAGTCAACAAAGTTTCGGCCAATTCATAACTATCATCACAACTAAGTTTGTTATGTACCTTATCTTCATATACCTCTGTAAATTACTACGCACACTTAAAACATGACTAATGAAATTATAATGTTTTGTTGCAGTTGTCTACACCATCGAGTTCCAGAAAAGAGGTCTACCTCATGCACATATACTATTATTTTTGGATCCAGATGACAGGGATCCTAGCCCCCAAAATATTGACCAGATCATATCAGCAGAGGTGCCAGACAAGGATGTTGATCCAGAAGGTTACATGGCAGTTGAAAATTTCATGATGCATGGACCATGTGGCCAGACATGCTACAAGTCACCATGCATGATTAATGGGAAGTGCTCAAAACATTTCCCTAAGATGTTCTGTGAGGAAACAAGCATCGATGAAGAAGGATTCCCAATATACAGAAGAAGAAATAATGGCAGGACAGTAGAAAAAAATGGAGTACAACTAGATAGCAGGTATGTTGTTCCATACAACAGGGACCTGATAGTCAAGTACTAGGCCCACATAAACGTGGAATGGTGTAATAAATCAAGATCCATAAAGTATTTGTTCAAGTACATCCATAAAGGAGAGGATAGAGCAACTGTAGTTTTGGGTGCAGGAAATAACTATGATGAGATACAAATGTACCTTGATGCACGTTACCTATCCGCAGGTGAAGCATCTTGGCGTATCTTTGGATTTGAACTTCAGCACCGGCAGCCTTCTGTACAGAGACTGCAATTCCATCTTCAAGGTGAGAAAATTGTCGTGTTCCCGGACTCAACTGATATTGAGAAAATTGTACATAGACCTGGCATAGAGGAAACAATTTTCACTGAATGGATGACCGCTAATCAATTGTATGAGGAGGCCCGTAATCTGACATATGCAGAATTCCCCACTAAGTGGA
>NW_021246792.1:0-1351 GCF_002162155.2 Triticum dicoccoides | reverse complement strand
CAAAGGGCATCAGACACTATGTGATGTCCTCAAAAGGCAGATCCTGAACCGAAACCCTAGGAAAGAGGGTGTTGGGTTCGAAAGGAAAATGAATGCTGATGGCTCTTACTGGAAACCTGAGCAGTACCCCAAAACCACATGGGTTGCTGCAAAGGAACCCTCAGCGGATCCATCCACCCTATTTGGCTTCACTTGTGCTAATCCCATCGTTATTGATGAATCCTTTGATGCAAACTATAAACTGTTTAAGAATCAGAATGGTGAAGTGTTTGCCAGGTATATTGGTACTAACTGCAGGAATGGGCCGCCTATGAAGAAGATCTGGGTGCCGAAAAGGTGTTTGGAGAATCTTCCTGTGAATGTCATCATGACATCACAGGTGAAGAAGATAAACCCCAGACCACAGGCTTCATACGGTCCAAAGGCTTCATACAGACAGAGGACTCACCTGAGTCGCACTAACGCAAATGTTTTGCAGGGAAGCCATACTCAGTCCTATGAATATGAGTGCGGTTCATCAAACCGCCATGTTCATAAGACCAAGAACTATTCTGCTTATTCTTATGAGTACTATTGTCCTCCTGCAAGACTTTTTGCTAGGGCTCCAAAGCCAAAGTTCTTAGATGCTGCACTTAGACTTATTGCTTCTAAGCCACCCTTGAAGATGTGGGTGGCTAAGAAAGCTTAACTCTCTTTTGCAGGGAAGGGTCTCCAGCAGAAAACCAAAATCGTCTGACGCTATTGCTGGGGACCTTAAACATCTTGTAGGGTGCAAGATCAAATGCCCGAATGGTCTTATTATGTACTTTGTTCGTAAATCGCTTGCTACTCGCCCTATCAGTCCAAATCTTGATCTAAGCTTTCATAACCCACTGGTTCGTCAAATGTTTTTGCTTCACAATTCTCTTCGTGGAGCCTATCCCCCTTATTGCACTTTAGGTACGACACCAACAGCTTCAGAATGGATTATTGATAGTGGGTGTACCAATCACATGACTGGCAAGAGAAGCCTTCTTATGGACTCAACCTTACGTCCATCCGACAAGAGTCACATCACATTTGCTGACACTGGTAAAAGTAAGGTATTGGGTCTAGGCAGAGTTGCAATCTCAAAGGATCAACACATGGATAAAGTCATGCTTGTTGAATCCCTTGGTTTCAACTTAATGTCTGTCTCAATGCTTTGCGATTTAAACATGATCGTGATGTTTGGAAAATATCGTTGCCTTGTTCTAATGGAATCTGACAAGTCTCTAGTGTTTGAAGGGTATAGGAAAGATGATTTGTACGTGGTAGATTTCTCAGCAGGACCACAGCTTGCCGTATGTCTTCTGGCAAAAGCTTTAGAATG
>NW_021246791.1:0-1461 GCF_002162155.2 Triticum dicoccoides | reverse complement strand
TGCATCTTGCCTTAGCCGCCCATGGCTAATGGACCTGGTAGGTGCGGTCTTTTCCCAAGCGGAAGTTTTTTCCGGCGGTGTCGGTGTCGGTGATAGCGACGCTTCTGTGTGCTGTTCCCCTCCTTGGAGGTGTCACCATGGGTGACCTGCATCAACCATGGGCTCTGGGTGAAAACTCTTAGTTTGACATGTTCCAGACCGGGTGGTGGTGGCGTTGTGGGGTCTTTTCCTCCTTGGAGGCTCCTTCCTGTGAGCAAGTTCCCATTTTACTGGTTTCTCGGGTAATCTGTGTGGATGACAACTTCTCCTCGCCATGTGGAGGAGCCATGCTTCAATGGTAGCACATTGTTGAGGAGCTAGGATCTACAAGGTGGATGTGCTCGAAGGCCTCCCTCTATTGTCTTGGCATTAGCTTCCATTTGCGCTCTAGGGTGTTGAGCACTCCATCGCCCGACGGTGCGGCGCCCTTCGAGCTGGGGCGAGGACCTAGGGGGCTCCTTCTGGCGATGGAACAAGATGGCACTGATCTGCCGGACGCACAGGCAATGGCAATGGCATAGCTTCCTCTGCCGGCTGGTCTCCTTCTCGAGTTAGCTTCCTTTGCGGCGTTGGTCCTCCCATCATGTTTGGAGGGCCCTGATGTCTTGATGTTCTGTTTTCTGAGCCTTGTTGCTGCTCCTGGGCATCCATGTATCTTGCCGGAGTTTTTCTTTTGTTTTATTGTATAGTGGTGTATTGTTGCGTTGGTTGTAAGGGGTTTATCAATTCCAGCCTCTTTTCCAAAAAGAGGCAGAGACCAAGAGATGGTCGGTAGTTTGACCACCGCCTGCACAGACGATCTCATCTACGACTAGCTTGTGATTGTCGTAGAGCTGCCGTAGATTAGGCACTTCGACTTTGGAAGAGTGCTTTTGCCGGTTCATATGTACTAGTACTATTCTCGTGACGAGGCCCTCCATGCTCCACAACGTGCTACACCATGCCCATACAGGTAAAAAAAAATTGTTTAGCTGAGATATCATTTCACGAATTACAAACCACTCCATACTTTACATGTACAACATAGTTTCCATATGGGTCTTTTTTCGAAAAAGGGAGCAAGCATCGGCTTCTATATCGAGCGATGCACACAGTCATATTATTAATTATTTAACAAAGATCTGACAAAAACATAAACCAAACAACTCAAAGTCATCACCCACACCTAGAAACTCAACAATGGGGAATGCCCCCATGCCCGGTCACCGCCGATCAGTCCGCATGACGTACCAGAAGCAAACACCCGGTGCAGTAGAGCCAAAGCATACACCACCTGTACACGCTTCAGAAGCCGCCACCACCATCATACTGCTAACACCCATCTTCAAGAAAGAGATCCACATCACCCTTGCCAAGCCGGTCAGCCGTCGATGCCATCACAGTGCCAAACATCACCACTGCCTCTGCACTCGTCCATCAAGA
>NW_021246790.1:0-396 GCF_002162155.2 Triticum dicoccoides | reverse complement strand
GTAAATGACTGAAAAACAACAAATGATGTCCGAACATGTTGGAAATTGATGACGTCGCTTTGAATGCTACATACTAAACACAAAAGAAGTCCGGAGTTCAAATAAGTTTAAAAAACATTGAAGTGCCCGTGTAACAGATGAGTTCTCGTCCGAAACCCTGATACTCCGACAGAGATTGTCCAGTTTGTACATGAAGTGCTTCTAGTTTTTGCCGTGACCCTCTCTACTCTTTCGCACATGCTATGCAGGTGAAATGATGATACCATGCCAAGTTTCAACATTTTCACAGTTTATTTTGTAGTGATTTTCAATTTCACGGTCATTTAGCTCTCTAAACAATTAGGTAAATGACTGGAAAAAAACAAATGATGTCAGAACATGTTGGAAATTGATGAC
>NW_021246789.1:0-594 GCF_002162155.2 Triticum dicoccoides | reverse complement strand
AAAAAAAAAACACTAATGGCGCACAATAGTTTAAACTAGTAATGGCGCACCACGTGTGAGTGCGCCATTAGTAGTTTTGCAAAAAAAAAGAATAAAAAAATAATAAAAAAACAACATTAGTGGCGCACTTTCTGGCTGGTGCGCCATTAATAGTTACAACTAGTAATGGGGCACTTCCTATGGATGCGCCATTAGTATGTTTGGACAGGCGCACTAGTTCAAATTTTTTTTTGATACTAATGGCGCACCGTGGGCCAGGTGCGCCATTAGTAGTTTCAACACTAATGGCGCATCAGAAGGTGGTGCGCTATTAGTATATACTAATGGCGCACCACTTGTTTGGTGCGCCATTAGTGTCAATACCATCTATAGCCCTTTTTCTAGTAGTGGGCGCTGATACGCTCGTCCGCACATCGCAGTACCCCGGCCGTCTTCACCGGTTTTAGCTCAGACTCCGCCACCACACCGCCTCCATCGATTGACGTCCAGGACCTCGCACGTGATCGGATTGATCACCCACCCCCGCCGCAATCCGCCCCGCCTGTGCCAGGCGACCAATCGGGCCCGTCGGTTGCACGCGCCTGAGCAGGTCCC
>NW_021246788.1:0-1867 GCF_002162155.2 Triticum dicoccoides | reverse complement strand
TTTTCTTCTCAGGCACCCTAAGTCTGAGGTATCCTGACACCAATTAGATCTGAATCTCGGTCAGATATGATGGTTGGAACATATTTTCAAGAATTATAACATTGATCCTCATATGACACGGTAAGGTGATGTCATGCCTAGCACGCCTGACCAGAGGACCTAGTGTTATAGTTTCCTCTTCAGCAAGGTTATCCATTCTTCCATGAGGAAATTGTAAAACTTATTCTACAAGTTGTTCCTGATGGATCCTTCGTGCATCCAAACTTCGAACCTTAATTGATGACCATGTCAATGCTATCTCGAAGCATGTCTGTGGTAGTCCGATTTTCAAAAAGTGCATTTGAAGCACAATGCTAAATTTTCTTTATCATTTATTCTAACACCGTTGTATGGGTAATATCTTGAGATTCCTCCCCCCTTACCTAAATGGTTTTCTACTTTCTATCCTGTCATGGATATCATGCTCAGCTTGTCCTTGGGAAGGATATACCCTTGAAATATGTGTTTAAACACATTTTCCTTTCCATTGTTCTATTTAATCTGATGACCACCTTTTCCTTTCCATTGGTTTGTTTAAACCCTTTCTATGGTCTATATGATCTAAGCAGTGATAGTTCCATGCTTAGGTAAGCACCTCGTTGTACCACTCTTTTAGTAAGACCCTGTTACCATTGTTGATGACATTTCGGTCACCATCGATGGACGAGAACCTTGCCTATTGGTCCGCCTCGTTCAACGAGCATGAAAATGGTTCTCTTCGTCCCTCTCCCTTGGTATCGATGTTATTGCCGACATAACTGACAGGCTACCCTCTGACATGCCTTGCTATTGTGACCGTGCAAGATGTCAGCCCCTTTCTACTTTGATACACATAGTGGGCCCATAACCCACAGTTCCACAGGATCGAAACCTGACTCTCCTATACACCCTGTTGCCAAAGTTATTCCTAGAGCTTGACTTCGTATGTAGTTCACGGGCCACCTGCCTAGTGATCTATTCTGGTATCAGACGCAATACTTATTCCCATTGCTCTGAATCCCTTTCACACTTTGTTTAACGATTGCCTACCCGCTCAAAACTTCTCATGATACCTTCTTACTTTGCTCTCGATATTTTCGTAAGTTTCAATCTGAGAGTTACTTTCTCCACCTCCCTCGATGTTATCGACCAGATATTCTACCTGGTAGAGGTCAGTTCTCCCAGAATGTCCACCCTTTATTCTTTAGTAAGTACGGCGGAGTCCTGTAGAAAGGACACCGACTTCATCATGATGACCTGAAGCAGAGAAACGAAGATATCAACGTAATGGATCGACCTCTTCGAGAAGAGCAACCAAGACCGAGAAGATCCATTAGAATTTCACAACCACACATTTCCCCCTTACACCACCTCTTAAAATCTCGGGACGAGATTTCTTGTAGTGGAGGAGAATTGTGACGCCCGGGTAATCAAGCTACAGTAAACCTCTGTTAATGATGCCATGTCACCATGATTACTATTGTCGATCTCGCGTTGATTCGAAACCCAAATTAAAAATCAAAATCAAGTCAAACAGTAAAGATTTTCAAATATTAAAACTAAAATGTTCGGATTGTGCCAAATAATGCATAGGTAATTACGGTGGAAATACCACACTTTTATAAAAGGTTTGAATGCTCTAAAATAGTTTAAGCGTTAACTAAAACATTATTTAAATGCCTTTGGTATTTTATAAAATACTAAACTACATTATTTTGGGTTAAAGCCTTTTATGGCTGAGGGTTATTTTGAAACGTTATTTTAGGAGCTGTTGTCATATTTTACTAAGTAAAAATAATGTGGAACTAAAACGAAAACAGAAGGGAAAAATAAGTAAAAAGAAAAAAAA
>NW_021246787.1:0-512 GCF_002162155.2 Triticum dicoccoides | reverse complement strand
AATGTTCAGGGGAATTTTGTCACTGTCTTTGAATTTGTTTTATTTCAAAACAGTGGCAAAACAGATTAAATAAAAGAAAACAGAACTGAAATAGAAATAAAAGAGAGAGAGAGAGAAGGAAGTTACCTGGACTTACCTCTGCAGCCCACCAGGCCCACCTGGCCAGCCCAACCCATCTCCACCCCCCCCCCCTGTCGTCTTCCTCCCTGCCAGGAGGACAGACACCGCGCCGCCGCCGCGCGCGCCACCTCCTGCTTCGCGCTGGAGGCCGCCCTTCGTCCTAATCCACGCCACGGAGCGCCACGCACCTCCCTGCCTCTCTCCCTCACTCTCCCGCGCCCTCATCCTCTCCCCTGGATTTCTCTCTCACTCGCCCGAACGGAGCCGCCGCCACCGACGAGCTCCCTCGCGGCCACCGCCACCCCCTAGCCTCGCCGATGTGCTCAAAGGCTCCGCCTCGACCCCCTCTTTCTCCCCACCGAGCCACAAGGCCCCGGACGTGCCGCAACACC
>NW_021246786.1:0-388 GCF_002162155.2 Triticum dicoccoides | reverse complement strand
GAATCACTAATTACATGCTGTGAAGTAGGATTAGGAATTTATGGCTATTTATTTTTACATATCCAGAAATTATGGTTCGATTTTTAAGCACAATCGTCTATGTACAGACCAATCTTGAAGAAAATAATGTCACAAACATATGTAGGTCATTCAAAATCAATTGTCAAGTCCTGGCTAGGAATTATTAGCACAAACACTAACCCTAGTCAGATTACTAGCAGAAATCATTTGCACAAATGAAACAACTAATCACTTATCACATGTACCATTCAAACAATCAATACACTACACGGTTCTAACGAAACTTACTCAGATTTCATGGATTGGGAGAACATAACCACAAGATTTCTATTCCAAAAAGGGGGAGGCATGATGAAAGAACATGCGG
>NW_021246785.1:0-1462 GCF_002162155.2 Triticum dicoccoides | reverse complement strand
TCCTGTGTCTGTCCCTACGGGGAAATGTCACGCGATGAATACCGGAGTCCTGTTAGCCCGCTACAGCCCGGTTCACCGGAGTCCTGCTAGCCCAGTGCTACAGCCTGGATTCACTCGCTGATGACCGACACGTTCGATGCTGGGTCATGGATGCCTGTCCCTGTAAGTTTGTGCCACTTTGGGTTTACGACTAGCCATGTCAGCCCGGGCTCCTTATCATATGGATGCTAGCGACACTGTCATATACGTGTGCCAAAAGGCGCAAACGGTCCCGGGCAAAGGTAAGGCGACACCCGTGGGAATACCGTGCGTGAGGCTGCAAAGTGATATGAGGTGTTACATGCTAGATCGATGTGGCATTGAGTCGGGGTCCTGACAGCGTTGGTATCAGAGCTTGACTGCCTGTAGGATTACCAAGCCAAACTGGTCGAAGTTGAGTCTAGAAATTTTTTAGTTATATAAGGGAATTGATTGTGGGATGGAACGTAAGGCTCTTTTTACTCCTTATACCTCATGGCCTTCTGATCTGAGTCATCATCTTCTCTTCTACGGGGATTAAGAACTAGGCTATCTCTTCTTTCTATTAGGATCACGTGTTACTAATCAGTAGACTTATAAGTTTGTTGGATTTAAGCCTCAGTTCAGTTTCTACCTCTGTATGTTAATTATTGATCTCGAAACCTTGATATCGTGCTTCTGAGTGGTTATGCCACCATTTTGTGAATGTCTCAAATCTTTTCTGAGCATTTACAGCCGTTATGCTGTCCGAGTCATCCCAGGTTTCTAAGTAATTTGATGCATTTGCAAATCCTT
This sequence comes from Triticum dicoccoides, assembly GCF_002162155.2. NCBI lineage: Eukaryota > Viridiplantae > Streptophyta > Magnoliopsida > Poales > Poaceae > Triticum > Triticum dicoccoides. The sequence continues at coordinate 649 of NW_021246785.1, read as the reverse complement.
TCTTCCCGTTTCAATGTTCCCATGGGCCAGATTAACCACACTAATCAGTGAGTTGAGGTACTCCGTTACCTTGACATATATGTTGGAAATATTATTATGACCCTAGGTGTCTCAGGGGATCATCTAGTGGTCTAGCCATGATTTGTGTCTGTGATGATTCTGGCCTTTATTCTCAAAAGCATCCTGTGATGCCATTTAGTTAGTAGGTATTCTATTCCTGGGTTCTTAAACCCGATATTCACCCTACTTACATCATGTTGATAGTGTTGCTAGTTCCTTTAGTATATTAGTAACCTTTGCGATAGTCCTCGAGGTCCGTGGTATATCCTTCTTCCAATTACCATGAACCATTCTTGGCAGGGGTTCTTCTGAACCAAAAGATGACAACAAGAGTGCTCTCGATGAGTTCTCCATTCATAAATCGTGACTCTGCCAGTTCTACCTTTCTGCATGGGTTATCCGGAAGAAATATGTTGAACTTCGTTCGACATGCTAATCCATGCATCCACAACTCAGAAAATCATATGTTCTTTTGAGTTGTCCCATCTTAGTTGTTTCTGACCCTCGCCTATCAATTGATAGTCAAGAGTATGCGTGCATTCGTTCGTCGATGCCTATTACCCTTGTGGTCCGCCAAGCCATTCTATTT
>NW_021246784.1:0-2139 GCF_002162155.2 Triticum dicoccoides | reverse complement strand
GCTTCATCTTTTAGGTTGTGAAAGCGTGTGTGAGATTGATATGTTTTTATAGATCGGTTGCGGCTGATTCATTTAAAAATTCATTGGCTCTTTCAAAGATTCTAAACCAAATTCAAAATTGAATACCTCACTTGAATGAAATAGGTTCAGAATAGGGAACATACGGAATTAAAATAATTGAATGAGAGAGCTCCTTGAGCAATTATCGACCAGGTTAAGATCGAATGAACCAATTCTAAAGTGAAGACCTCAGTTAGTTTCAAGGCTGAAAAATTAGTGAGCATGATGTATACTACCTCGTTCCTGGCGCTTGGTCCCTTTTTATTTCGCGCCCAATTTTGACTATAGATTTAACTAGCAAAATATTAATGCATGTCACAAAAATTATTTTGTTAGATTTGTATTCAAATGTACTTTTCAATGATATTATTTTTGTTACATATACTTACATCATGTTAGCACTTCTTTGAACTTCGCGTTATAAAGCCACTTTGGACTTTCTCTGCAATTCCGCAGCCCCAGAAAAAGACCAAAGTGCAGGCAAGGGTGAGCGACGGTGCACCTGCTGATCGAAGAGCATTTCCATCCAGCTGCTTTGTTCTCTTCTTATTTTTCTGATAATGTTTCACGGCTAGCTGGCCACTGGAGAGATAGATATTAATTCGGGCTACATAACATTCGGCTCACATAGTGTAGAAGCTTCCTTGCTGACCTACAAGGAATCAAGCAAGCTTTCATCTTCAACAGCAAAATATATTACCCATCCTTTTCTTTCATTTAAAATGGCCATCGAAACAGGCATCGTGCCACCAATAGATCCACGGACGATATTAAAAAAGGCGGAATCTAGCTAGCTAACAATAATGCTGAGAGACTGAACCTAGCTAACTAACAACTGTGCATGCTCTCTCTTGGGTATGTAGTTCATCGCAGCACAAGGAATGCAGCAAATTCAATACCTGACCACACCCTGCAGAATATAATGAAGCAAAGAACAATGCCCACCATTATGTTCTTTCGTCAAATAGAACAGAACAAAAGATATTAACTGTGTTAGAATAGGCTTGTAGAGATAAGAGAAGATGTTTAAACTTCTGTAATCTCTTTCTATCTCTTCTTCTGTTCTATTCTACCGACCTTCTGTAAATCTCTCGTGGTGTATCCTAGCGATCTACATCAACGTGTAACTCAAGGCATTGCCTCAATATATACAGTGCGGTCCGAGAAAAGGGTTTAATGCTTCCACAATATTTTACATGGTCATCAGAGCCTCTTCCTCCTAGATCAAAAATTCCATCTAGCAATCATGTCCAACCCCACCCACTCCACCGCCAGCACCATGAGTGCGCTATCCACCCAAACCTCCATGTCTTCCACCTCCGTACCATCATCCAGCACAACCCAGGACGTGACCTTAGGATCTCCACCCCAAGAGAAGCTCACACGAGGCAATTTCCTCATGTGGAAGGCCATCGTGCTCCCGCAGATCTGAGGAGCGCAGATGCAACACTTCCTGGACCCGACAAGCCGTGTGCCGCCGGCCACCATCACCGTCACCAAGGACGGGAAGGAGGAGCAGTTCGCAAACTTTGCGCGCACCCTCTGGTATGCTCAAGAGCAGCAGCTCCAAGGATATTTGATGGGATCTCTGTCCCACGAAATCATGGCCCAAGTCGTCACCCTCCAGACGCCGGCGGAAGTATGGGCTGCTCTCCATGCTACGTTGGCGGCCCAGACTCAGGCGCAGAACATCAACACCAGAATCGCTCTTCACAATCTCCAGAAGGGAAACGCCAGCATGACAGACTACCTCGCCAAAATAAAATCGCTCACCAACGAGATCGCTTCTGGTGGTGAACCCCTCTCCGATGGTGAGATCACATCTCATATCCTCGCTGGACTCGATCTCGAGTATAATCCAGTGGTCTCCGCGCTGGCCGCCCGGGTGTAGCCGGTTACTGTCCCTGAACTCTACAGTCAAGTTCTCTCCTTTGATGCGCGCAATGAATCTACTCCAAGGCCTCAACCACAGGCAGTCATCTGCTAACGTGGCCGCTCGTGGACGAGGCGGGGGTTGTCTTGGGAGTGGTCACCAGGGGCGTGCACACGGCGGCAGCAGCAGCGGACGTGGACGTGGGG
>NW_021246783.1:0-504 GCF_002162155.2 Triticum dicoccoides | reverse complement strand
TGTTGATGACCAACACGTAGATGCGTTTCAGGGTTTGTTAATCGTGGTAATAACTCTGGGACCCCAAAACAGTGAGTAATAGTCCATGAAACGGGCAAGAATCGGCCAAAACTACCAGTGTTGATGACCGACATGTAATAGCGTCCCAGGTTTTGTTAATCATGGAAATCACTCTGGGACCCCAAAACAGTGACTAATAGTCCATGAAACGGGCCAGAATCGGCCAAAACTGTTAGTGTTGATGATCGACAAGTAGACGCATTCCAGGGTTTGTTAATCATGGTAATCACTCTGGGAGCCCAAAACAGTGAGAAATTGTCCATGAAACGGGCCAGAATCAGCCAAAACTGCGAGTGTTGATGACCAACACGTATACGCATCCTAGGGTTTGTTAATCATGGTAATAACTCCGGGACCCCAAAACAGTGAGTAATAGTTCATGAAACGGTCCAGAATCAGCCAAAACTGCCAGTGTTGATGACCGGCACGTAATAGCATCCCAGG
>NW_021246782.1:0-1110 GCF_002162155.2 Triticum dicoccoides | reverse complement strand
GCCGACGTCAGCTGGTCGTGTGGCCGGCAAAGGCTTGTCCACAAAATGGGGGTCATACTATACCGCTGGTGTGCAGAAGGAGAAAAAGACCAGCTCGGAAAGCCAGGTGCGCGAGGTTCAAGAACTCAAGGCACAAGTGGCGCGGATTCCGGAGATTGTCCAAGAGCAAGTGGAACAACGACTCGGAGCGACGATCACCGCCATTGTGCCTACCTTGATCCAGGGGTTGAGTGCGCGGACTGCGGGCGGCCAATAGGGGCCGCCCCCGATTCCTAGCTTCACGGCCAGCAACTCGCAGAATGCGATGGCGGGGCCATTGGTGTCTCCGGCGGAGGCGGCATTGGTGTCTGCAACGCAGGCACGGGAGCTTAATGCACCCGGGTGTACGCCAGCCGGCACCTCTGCAGCAAGCGGCCCCTCCATCAACTGCACGCCCGCCGTTGGCGGTGCCTCGACATTAGCCGAGCTCGACGCCATCATCACGGTAACTAATTAAGCCTCTCTCGGCCGAGGACTTCATCTCCTTGCCTTTGACTGGGCATCCCTGACGCCCTACATGTTTTCGCAGCGCGCCGCCGACGTTCCGTGCACTCTCCTGCACTTCGTGAACAACGAGTTGGTCGATGTCGCCAAGGGCCAAATCATTCAACCGGACAACCCCTTGTTCCACGGTACCCAGATGCCACCCAACTTGTTTAGGGCTCAACTGGTTCGGGTGCTGCCAGGCTGCGACGAGTTGTTACCTCCGATTCGACCCGTCGGGGCCGACGATGATGACGTGATGACCCTCAGCGCCTGCCTGAGCTGGCCCCTGCTTTGGCCGAAGAGCCAGATTCGTTTGGGGGCGGGGGACACCACTCCAAAGACAACACCGCCAGTCGTGCCGGCGCCAAGTAGGCCCCATGGCAAGACCGTCGCAACGGTGCCGGACATCCCTATGCCACTGGATCCAAACATGCATATGGCACAGGATCAGAACGACTACGATGACGATACATTTGGCAACGTCGATCAGTACTTTGCCGAACATGGGTACGATGGCGACTTCATGGGGGCTCCTTCTCAAGAACCCAACCCAACAAAAGACGTGCACGATCTAGCTGCTACCGC
>NW_021246781.1:0-710 GCF_002162155.2 Triticum dicoccoides | reverse complement strand
AAAAGGGAGAAGATAGTCTCACATCAACTAGGCGTATCAACGGGCTATGGAGATGCCCATCAATAGATATCAATGAGAGTGAGTAGGGATTGCCATGCAACGGATGCACTAGAGCTATAAGTATATGAAAGCTCAACAAAAGAAACTAAGTGGGTGTGCATGCAACTTGCTTGCTCATGAAGACCTAGGGCATTTTGAGGAAGCCCATCATTGGAATATACAAGCCAAGTTCTATAATGAAAAATTCCCACTAGTATATGAAAGTGCGAAATGAGAGACTCTCTATCATGAATATCCTGGTGCTACTTTGAAGCACAAGTGTGGTAAAGGATAGTAACATTGTCCCTTCTCTCTTTTTCTCTCATTTTTTTATTTGGGCCTTTTCTCTTTTTATGGCCTCTTTTATTTCTCTTTTTTTATTGTTCGACCGGAGTCCCATCCCGACTTGTGGGGGAATCATAGTCTCCATCATCCTTTCCTCACTTGGGACAATGCTCTAATAATGATGATCATCACACTTTTATTTTCTTACAACTCAACAATTACAACTCGATACTTAGAACAAAATATGACTCTATATGAATGCCTCCGGCGGTGTACCGGGATATGCAATGAATCAAGAGTAACATGTATGAAAGAATTATGAACGGTGGCTTTGCCACAAATACGATGTCAACTACATGATCATGCTAAGCAATATGACAATGATG
>NW_021246780.1:0-508 GCF_002162155.2 Triticum dicoccoides | reverse complement strand
TTCTTGCTTGTTCTTCGTTTGCTCGCAGGAAACAGACCCTCGTGGTCAGGTTGATCGTGCTCCGGCGTGGTCAATAACCTCTCGGAGTTGGTTTAACGATTGCTAAGGCGCGACGTCCTCACACGTTCGTAGTCGGATCGTCAAAGTCGACTTCCACCAAAGCGGAATCCATCATCTCATCGAAAGTCGGGACACCTTTGCCTCTATCACCAGTTCTTACCCAGCAACAGGCGGTGATCGGCAACCGTTGTAGTCAGAACTCTCAAAGCTTGGATAGAGCGATTACCAGGGAGAGTCAAACGCACGACGTAGATGTATGTGGAGCTGGGAAGGCTTATAATATGGTAGCAAAAAGGGTCAGCAATAATCAACTCAGAGATGCAAAGTTGAATAAACGCTCAACGACGGTACTGTGCTGGTCCTAGGCTAGACTGTGCTAGAGACGCGAGCCTAGAACACCAATAAAATCACGGCGCGGCACGTAAACAAGGGAGGAGCACACTCTGAA
>NW_021246779.1:0-802 GCF_002162155.2 Triticum dicoccoides | reverse complement strand
CGCCGGCCGCCGTCGAAGCAGCCGTACCCCTGTAACACCCCGTATGTAACCTGCCATATTTGTATTCCAACTCTTGCCATTTCCGGCACTAAGTTATGATATTTCCTCGTTGTCGGGTTTTTTTCTTCGTGTTGTTTTTGTCTTTGTCATGCATCCCATATCATGTCATCATGTGCATTGCATTTGCATACGTGTTCGTCTAATGCATTCGAGCATTTTCCCCGTTGTCCGTTTTGCATTCCGGTGCTCCTTTGTCCTCCCGTGTCCCCTTTTACCTCTTTTTGTGTGCGGGGGTTAAACGTTTTCGGATCGGACCGAGACTTGCCAAGCGGCCTTGGTTTACTAGCGTAGACCGCCTGTCAAGTTTCGTGTCATTTGGACTTCGTTTGATACTCCAACGGTTAATCGAGGAACCATAAAGGCCTTGTGTGTGTTGCAGCCCAACACCCCTCCAAAGTGGCCCAAAACCCACCTAAACCCCCTCCATCATCTCGATCGTTCGATCACAATCACGTGGCCACAAACCGTTCTCAATTTGGAGCCTCCTAGCTCCCTCTACCTATAAAAAAGTCCTATTCCAAATCCCGGGTCAATCCACCCCTAACCCTTGCCCCGCTCCTCTCCGCGCGCCGGACGTGTTCGGTCCGTGCCGGACACCTCACTGCCGCCGTCCACGCCCAACCGGGGGCCGCCACGTGGCGCGCCGCCGCCCGCAGCAGCGTCGGCCCACTCGGCCCAAGCGAGGCCCCCGAAGCCCATCGCGCCGCGCCGCCCGTCCCTCCGCCGCTCCGGCGACCGCCGC
>NW_021246778.1:0-1725 GCF_002162155.2 Triticum dicoccoides | reverse complement strand
CATTTCGATAAAACCCTACTCTCTCGCTCCTGCTCTCAGTTATTGCATTAGGACAACAACGGTTCATCTGCTACTTTGTGCTGCGGTAGTTGAACCCATTCCTCTGCATGACCTGTCATTGCCACAGTAAATAGTTGAAACCCACTAGCATGTGTAGGAGTTGATTGAAGCCACTGATGTGTTCCTACCATGCTATGCCTGCTATTGCTTAGAGTTGTGTCAGGTCTGGTTCATTGGGAATGAACTGGAGTGTCACGATATGTTTTGATGCTGAGGGTGAAGTGTGTGAACACGATTTGGTAAAGGTAGCGGTGAGAGGCCATGTAGGAGTACATGGTGGGTTGTCTCATTGGAACCGTCCTTAAGCACTGAGTTCTATGTATGTTGTCCAATGACTCGATACTACCACACATTGGAATGCTTAAGTGCCCCTCTCGACTTATTAATCAACTTGGTCTCTGTCCAGGAGTCGCAACTAGTTTCTGGTGTTTGTAGGTAGTGCTATTTTTCTACCAAGTGGCACCCGGCAGGGTGGGCTTGGGACAGACTAGGCACACGTGGCCCGGTGTACCGAGTGGCACCCGGTTGGTGGGCTCGGGAACCCTGCTCACATCGTTTGGGGCCGTGAGCGACACCCCGGCCGGATCTCCTTGCGGATGGAACCCGAATAGGCGATAAACCTGGAATAGAGTCTTGTGTGGTTAGTCAGGTCGTGGCCGACACCCTCTCCAGGCTTCCGCTTCAAGGTTGCCGAGATACATGACGTGTACATGGCGGTAAGTGGCGAGAGCGTGTGTGAAGAAGTACACCCCTGCAGGGTTAACATGATCTATTCGAATAGCCGGGTCCGCGGTTATGGACTTCTTGGATGCTTACATGGTACATAGACAACTTGAAGTGGATACTATAAAATGCTCAAGACAAGTGTGAGTGCTATGGATGGCCTTCTCGTAGGGAGACGGGGACGAATCCATAGTAGTGTATTGTGTGGTGATTAGTGGACTCGTGTTCGTTGTTTCACCTCCAGAGTTTCTGGTAGTCGTAGAACAGGATAGCCACAGAGTCAAAGCTGGCTTGCTGCAACTAAACCCCACGTTACCCTCTTGATACAAGTGCATGTATGATAGGATCTGATGTAAGTCTTGCTGAGTACCTTTGTACTCATGTTGCTTTATTTATGTTTTTGCAGCTGAGACTTCGGTCTTACTAGTGTTCTCGTGGACTTCGACTAGTAGCTAGTACCTCAGCTACGATCTTGATCGGATGTTGTAGATAGTTAGGCTCTTCAGCCTTTTTCTTTTGTAGATGTCTGTACCCAGACATGTAATGCTTCCGCTTGTTGCTTGTATGCTCTGTATGATGGGTCTTGTGACCCCTGTTTGCAATTTATGCTATGGCGGCTCTTCTGAGCCTTTATCTATATGAGTTGATGAGTTATGCTGTGATGCCATGTTGTACAGCACATACTTGCATGTTATGCGTACGTGTAATGTGTATTGCTATGTGTGGGATCTGACTATCTAGTTGTTTATTCTTAGTAGCCTCTCTTACCGGGAAATGTCTCCTAGTGCTTCCACTGAGCCCTGGTAGCTTGCTACTGCTCCGGAACACTTAGGCAGGCCGGCATGTGTCCTTCTTCGATCCTGTGTCTGTCCCTTCGGGGAAATGTCACGCAATGAATACCGGAGTCCTGCTAGCCCGCTACAGCCCGGTTCACCGGAGTCC
>NW_021246777.1:0-857 GCF_002162155.2 Triticum dicoccoides | reverse complement strand
TCTTTTCTCTTCATCTATATTCATCAATTAAGCACAATGTTCATCCATACCAGATCCAGTACAAGATTCACTACAAACTGCGTGAGCCTCTCAATTTCTTAAGGAATAGCAATAACGGCCCCTCCTCATCTCTCAAAGCCTCTTCCTCATTCTGTCCATTTCTTCATGGAATTCTAGGAGACTGTGGACCTGTGGTTATCGTATATTGGTTCGGAGATTCTTCACCTGGCAATTTCCAGTGACTAAAGGGACAGGTTTTTTTTAAGGGCTGAAGCACTTTATTCAGTCAAAATGTTCGATGGAATCACAATAAGATCTGGTCTAACTGACAGCCAAACCGGTCGTCCAAAAACTAAAGTAGTAGTAGCTCTAGCTAACATATGTGCTTCAACATTCAGACTTCGATTCTCATGAGTAATTTGCACCGGTGCAAAACCTGCACTTCAAATTGATCTCCCTGTTGATGGCTTCAGATGGTCCTTTGTATATTCCCTTGACATGCTTCACAGTGGACGCACAGTCTGTTGCAATCAAGGATTTGGATCCCGAGGGCACATTTTTTCTCGTGGGGCACCGAAATTCTCGGTTACCACGGTAAGCGCGAAATCCCGGAAAAATTTCGGACGAAATTTGAATTCAATTTTTTTTATGTTCTATAAATTAGATCTGGACTCAATTCCTTCAGGATCCACCGTCTGGCATGGTGGTTATGCCGTATACGTGCGTCTCTCTTCCTATAGGTTGCTAGATCGAGTCCCACGATCGTGGTTTATTTTTACAACATATTCTTTTTATCCTAAAAATGAAAAAAAGGACAACTACGACACTCGAACACAAGATCTCAGGTAATTTGACCT
>NW_021246776.1:0-737 GCF_002162155.2 Triticum dicoccoides | reverse complement strand
AGCCTTCCACCCTTTACCAAGTATATAGATGCATTAATTAAATAAGAGATATTGTGATATCCCAACATATCCATGTCCCAACATGGAACAAACTTCAGCTTCACCTGCAACTAGCAACGCTATAAGAGGGGCTGAGCAAAGTGGTAACATAGTCAAACAACGGTTTGCTAGGAAAGGTGGGTTAGAGGCTTGACATGGCAATATGGGAGGCATGATACAGCAAGTGGTAGGTATCACAGCATAGCAAAAGAGCGAGCAACTAGCAATCAAAGATAGAAGTGATTTCGAGGGTATGGTCATCTTGCCTGAGATCCCACAAGGAAGATGAACAAGTCCATGAAGAAGGCAAACGGACGTAGTCGAACGAACCCCTCACAAACGCGACATTATCAAAACTAACCCGAAGAAGCAACACCGGAAAGAAGCAAACAACATAGTAAACAACCATCACATAAACATGGCATGATGCACAACCAAGTATGATGCATGTCCGGTTTAAAGAGGCATGGCATGGCAAAATGCACAAACAATCCTACAAATTAAGTGGAGCTCAATATGCAACGAGTTGCATATTGACGGAACACCACGTGACTTATTTAGTTCTCTCTCGTTTAGGTACCCAACAATATTAAATGTTGTTAAACATGGCAAGAGGTGGAGCATAGTAAAACTACCTATCTAGGCAAGTTTAAATGAGGCCGGAACAACAAGCAACAAGTCCGGCAAATCCTCATGTG
>NW_021246775.1:0-813 GCF_002162155.2 Triticum dicoccoides | reverse complement strand
CGCTGCGACTCTGTTCTTGCTATCGGTCGCGCTGCTGCACTGCTCCTGCTTTCGTTCGTGCTGCTACTCTGCTCTTGCTCTCGCTTGCGCTGCTGCTGCTACTACACGACCTCCGGCAGCTATAGGAGTTGCTGCTTTAGCACTCGCTCCCGGTGCTACTGCACGACTTGCTCTCTACTAGTGCGTTCCCTGCTCGAGCGTCTGCTGATTTAGATCACTGCTTCTCTGCTACTAGTGCTCTAACGCCCTAAACATCTATTGCAATGCTCTGTTACTAGTTCAATCAGTTTCGACAGTAAAATTCAGTTTCGACTGTGAAGTTCATTTTCTTCAGTTAAGTTCAGAGTGAACAGTACTTACAACATCTGTCAGAGCGGCCGTGGCGCGGCTGATGCGTTTTACATCTAGCACTTTTTGGTGATGTATTTTACATCATCTGTTGCAGATGATATTAGGGTCCCACTTCAGATTAAAGTTGTCTATCTTGTCATGCTTCAGCCTCGTCGCCGTACACCTTAGCGGAGCTGCTCCAACGATGGAACCGTCCATCACAGCGGAGCAGTACCCTCGGCGCCGTTTCCAGAGGCCCCAGATCTTCTTCCCCGCCTCCGACAGTCACACCAGCATCATCACCATCCTCCACGTCCAACCCAGTGATGCTGAGGTCCACAAGGCTATGCCAAAGAGGTTGTACAGTCGTCGCATCACTTTGTTTCTCCATTCCTCTGTTCTTCCAATTCATGTGAGCCAAACACCCAGGTTGACTGAAATCCTATGTTTCCAAATGCTCTGTTTTGCACGTGCATTCCTATC
>NW_021246774.1:0-832 GCF_002162155.2 Triticum dicoccoides | reverse complement strand
GGGGGGGTGCTAGTAGGTGGTTAGCTGAGGATTACGTCCGTAAATTTGATCTTGTAGGTTTTGCCCATAGGTTTGGTACTCTTCTGTATTACACAACCTTACAAGATCTAACTTATGGATGTGATTTTGCTGACCTCATTTCATGTATCCTCGCAAAACAAAACCTCATTGCATGTACAATTTTTTTTGTAATATAAAGTGTCATGCATCATGCCAAAAAGAAGAGAGAATTGGAGCATGCATGGACAATTGCAAATACCTATTTTGGTGACCACCTGCCCCTCCCCTCCTCCCTGCCAGAGAGCTCCTCTGGGCAAAGCCTGCTCAGCAATGGCATCAGTGGGTCTATTGTTTCTCACATGGCATGGAGTAGCACGGGTTTCTCGGCCGTGCATATGCACAATGCTTGTTTGCGTGGTTGCACGCAGTGCGGTGGGGGTGGGGGAGCTCACCCAGCGGCACTAAGGGCATCAAGGGCTCTGTGGTAGCAATCTATTTCACTAGTAAAAAAATGAGCATTAATTAGAAGCGGCCATCGAAGGCGGTTGTGACCAAACTGGTCAAAGTCACTTGTAATACATCTAGCGTAGGCGGTTTACATTTTTGTGGACAGCTCCAGAGGCGTCTAGGAATACGAAACTGCCTGTAAGAAACATTAGAGGTGATTGCTCTTTTCCAACCTCCTCAAATTTCTCGGCATGGGCCGGCGGGAGGGCTCTATTTTTAGTCGTTTCTTTCAGTTTTCCTAGGGTTTGTGTCAGAGAAACGACTAAAAACGGAGCCCTCCTGCCCCTATGGCCCTAGGGCCACCGGAGAGGAGGCGGATCTGCGG
>NW_021246773.1:0-923 GCF_002162155.2 Triticum dicoccoides | reverse complement strand
CAGGATGCGGCGAGGAGGAGGCCGCAGGAAGGCGGGGCCGCGGACATCCATGGCCTCAGCGAGGGGGTCGGGCGCGAGGCTCCTGTGGCGGCCATGGCTGCACGAGCTCGCGGATGGAGCTGCAGGCGCGAGCAGCCGAAGGAGGGCGTCGGCGCGGGAGGAGAAACAGGGCGCGGGAGCTGGAGGAACGACGCGACGGGGCAAAGGAGGCGAAGCAGGCGTCGAGGCAGGGGCGACGGGAGCCGGCGGGGACGCGCGCTCGATGCGGGAGAAGCATAGGGGAGGGGCGGCGCGAGGGCTCTGCTCCTCCCTCTCCCTGTGAGTGGCGGCGCCAGGAGGAGAACGAAGGGGAAAAGGGATCGAGAGGAGGGGCTTCGAGCGAGAGGAAGGAGATGGGATCGAGCATTGCAGCGGCGCTGGAGGGAGTCGAGGGAGAGAGGCTGGGCTGGCCTTCGAGGCTAGGGTTAGGAAGGGGTTAGGTGGGCTGGACCTCCAGGCAAATGGGCCGGCCTGGTTAGACAGGCCCAAGAGGCCGGCTGGGCTTCTCTTCTCTCTCTCCTATTCTTTTTAGCAGAAAACAATTAAAGAGAAGAAAAGGAAAGAGAGGGTTAGGGAAAGGATTTGCGCATGGAGACAATTTTCCCGGACTCACAAAAATGAGCTCGATCCAGGAAAAATAGAAGTGGGCATGATCGAAAGATTTAAATTCAAACTCATTTGAAATTCAAATGGGTTTGAACTAGGACTTGATGAAAGGAAGGTCCAAAAATGTTTGGATTTTTGGTGGAGCTCCGGAAAATGATGAAATAATTATTGGCAAGGTTGGAGACCAAACTTGAAGCAGAAAAGGAACGAAATTATTTTGTAAGTGTGTTTTGGTGATTCCAAAATAGTGGAATATTTAATATAGCTCCCTAATATTG
>NW_021246772.1:0-398 GCF_002162155.2 Triticum dicoccoides | reverse complement strand
ATTGAAAAAGATTTTTAAAGTCATTTTGAAATCATTGAAAAAGATTTTAGTTGAACCTATTTGAATTCCTTGTGATGCTAGGGTTTGAACATCCCCATTTCAAATTTCCTTTGAATTCAAACATGATGCATGGATGCTTTAATGCAACTAGTTACAAGCAATGTTAGGGATGTGACAGATCTATCCGGCGCCACCGAGTTCATTTGACATAGCCACTGCCAGAAACCCTAGTCACTTCGGTCTCACCGATAGGGATCTCGGTCTCACCAAGATTGGATTGGAAACTCTCTGTTTCCCTTCATAACATTTCGGTCCAACCGAGATGAGCGATCAGTCCCACCGAGTTCGCAATGCAAACTCCTTGTTTCCCTTTCGTAACGTTTCGGTCCCACCGAGAT
>NW_021246771.1:0-497 GCF_002162155.2 Triticum dicoccoides | reverse complement strand
TTGGTGGTGCGGTGTGGTGCAAAGGCAATGAGGAGGCCAACGAGGTGGTTGTCCACGGCTGCGACGGGCAGGGCTCGAGCTTGGGCTTGAGGCAGAGGGCAACCACGAACCACAGAGTTGCGACAACAGAGGTCGAAGGGAAGGTTGACATCGTGGGAACGAAGGCATGGTACAGGAGGTCGGGCCGAGGAAGGAGAGGTTGGCGTGGTCGCGCGCGGCGGCAGGCTTGCCGGCGTCGGGGATGAGGTGCAGGAGAGGAGAGGGCCTGCGAGCGGGAGGAGGTGGCTAAGGCGAAGGAGCTCGAGCATAGAGGCGGCGCTCGCCGGAGGCGGGGAGGTAGCAGCGAGGCGGCGACAGAGCAAGGGAGGGAGGCGCGCGGAGGAGGCGAGAGGAACCGGGCGGAGGCGACCCGATCCGGTGGACGGGAGCTCCTGTGGGGGTGCCATGGCGAGGAGGCGAAGGTGCTTGCAGCGAGGAGGTTCGACGCTCGAACTGCA
>NW_021246770.1:0-1637 GCF_002162155.2 Triticum dicoccoides | reverse complement strand
ATAGAGAGAATATGAAAGATGTTCCCTATGCATCAGCCATAGGCTCTATCATGTATGCAATGCTGTGTACCAGACCTGATGTGTGCCTTGCTATAAGTTTAGCAGGGAGGTACCAAAGTAATCCAGGAGTGGATCACTGGACAGCGGTCAAGAACATCCTGAAATACCTGAAAAGGACTAAGGATATGTTTCTCGTATATGGAGGTGACAAAGAGCTCATCGTAAAAGGTTACGTTGATGCAAGCTTTGACACTGATCCGGACGATTCTAAATCGCAAACCGGATACGTGTTTACATTAAACGGTGGAGCTGTCAGTTGGTGCAGTTCTAAACAAAGCGTCGTAGCAGGATCTACATGTGAAGCGGAATACATAGCTGCTTCGGAAGCAGCAAATGAAGGAGTCTGGATGAAGGAGTTCATATCCGATCTAGGTGTCATACCTAGTGCATCGGGTCCACTGAAAATCTTTTGTGACAATACTGGTGCAATTGCCTTGGCAAAGGAATCCAGATTTCACAAAAAGACCAAACACATCAAGAGACGCTTCAACTCCATTCGGGATCTAGTCCAGGTGGGAGACATAGAGATTTGCAAGATACATACGGATCTGAATGTTGCAGACCCGTTGACTAAGCCTCTTCCACGAGCAAAACATGATCAGCACCAAAGCTCCATGGGTGTTAGAATCATTACAGTGTAATCTAGATTATTGACTCTAGTGCAAGTGGGAGACTGAAGGAAATATGCCCTAGAGGCAATAATAAAGTTATTATTTATTTCCTTATAATCATGATAAATGTTTATTATTCATGCTAGAATTGTATTTTCCGGAAACATAATACATGTGTGAATACATAGACAAACAAAGTGTCACTAGTATGCCTCTACTTGACTAGCTCGTTAATCAAAGATGGTTATGTTTCCTAACCATGAACAATGAGTTGTTATTTGATTAACGAGGTCACATCATTAGTAGAATGATCTGATTGACATGACCCATTCCATTAGCTTAGCACCCGATCGTTTAGTATGTTGCTATTGCTTTCTTCATGACTTATACATGTTCCTATGACTATGAGATTATGCAACTCCTGTTTACCGGAGGAACACTTTGGGTACTACCAAACGTCACAACGTAACTGGGTGATTATAAAGGAGTACTACAGGTGTCTCCAATGGTCGATGTTGGGTTGGCGTATTTTGAGATTAGGATTTGTCACTCTGATTGTCGGAGAGGTATCTCTGGGCCCTCTCGATAATACACATCACATAAGCCTTGCAAGCATTACAACTAATATGTTAGTTGTGAGATGATGTATTACGGAACGAGTAAAGAGACTTGCCAGTAACGAGATTGAACTAGGTATTGGATACCGACGATCGAATCTCGGGCAAGTAACATACCGATGACAAAGGGAACAACGTATGTTGTTATGCGGTCTGACCGATAAAGATCTTCGTAGAATATGTAGGAGCCAATATGGGCATCTAGGTCCCGCTATTGGTTATTGACCGGAGACGTGTCTCGGTCATGTCTACATTGTTCTCGAACCCGTAGGGTCCGCACGCTTAAGGTTACGATGACAGTTATATTATGAGTTTATGCATTTTGATGTACCGAAGGTTGTTCGGAGTC
>NW_021246769.1:0-1432 GCF_002162155.2 Triticum dicoccoides | reverse complement strand
TTTGCACGCGCTTGGAAGTTTGCTTCGTGTTTCTTCGGGGAGCATGTTGAGAACATGGAAGGCAGTCATCCACCTATGTGGACTAAAACCCTCAGGCATTTTATCTGGAGCTTTGCTGGCACGCCCCAGGGTTGTCAAGCGGCTACGCACCTAACCCAACTTGTGTTGGATCGGGCAGCCCTTTCCTGATCTTTTGCCTAGAGTCTTCCCTGGAGCGTGTGGAGTCTCTATGAACCTGAGACACAACCAGGAGCATGGGGTGTAGGGCTTCATTATTTAGAAGCAACACAAGTAGTCTTCTCCGCTGCCTCTGGGTGCATATGGTGTGTGTGTGTCGTGTTTTGTGGGTATGAGGGCCGCTCCACTAGACAAGTCCCAAGGCAGCCAAATCGTCCGTCACGGCTGAGTGTGGTTCGGGAAAAGCCATTTTTTGTAGGATTTTGCAATCCATAAGAAGGGGAAACAAGAGAAACATGAACAAATCCGCTTCATGCAATTGTAAGTGCAATGTGGAGTTTGATAAGCCACCGAAAACTCCCCTTCTTGCAAGGCAAAAGAAGAAGAAAACAAGACAAAAAAAGCGCGAGAAAAGGAAGCCTTTTATGCAAAGTACTTTTTGAATAACCTACCATTGATCGGTGGCATTGGCCTGGTTTCTTGCGGGTCAACCACTCGGGCACCTCCGAGGACACGTGTCATGGTGCGCTGGTAGGTGGCGCCAGCGCTCATCAACCCGAAAGGCATCATGGTGTGGTAGAAGTTTCCTTTCTAGGTTCTGAACGCGGTGTCGATGGCGTCCAATTTTGGCTCAATGTAGTTGGGGACAACACTGCTATTCTCAATGTTCGACGATTGAGAGGTGACAGGTTCCTGGATTTCCCCAATCTCCTTTGCCGACACATGCCCCCAGCGCTGGGGCTGGAATGGCACCAAAGTGGGGAGTATCATCCCCTATCGAGGGAATGACTCACCCCCTCTAACCTGGGGACGAACATCGATAGAGGGCGGCGTTGACTTGGATCAGCCCATCGTCGAGTTGGCGGCGGTACTTCCGTCGAAGGTGCTCTGCGAGGAGCTCGTGGAGGCAAGCCCCACTGATGTCTACTACACAACCTTCTTCTTGTAGACGTTGTTGGGCCTCCAAGTGCAGAGGTTTGTGGGACAGTAGCAAATTTCCCTCAAGTGGATGACCTAAGTTTATCAATCTGTGGGAGGCGTAGGATGAAGATGGTCTCTCTCAAACAACCCTGCAACCAAATAACAGAAAGTCTCTTGTGTCCCCAACACACCCAATACAATGGTAAATTGTATAGGTGCACTAGTTCAGCGAAGAGATGGTGATACAAGTGCAATATGGATGGTAGATATATGTTTTTGTAATCTGAAAATATAAAAACAGCAAGGTAACTAATGATAAAAGTGAGCAAAAACG
>NW_021246768.1:0-4300 GCF_002162155.2 Triticum dicoccoides | reverse complement strand
CGCACTTCGTGTACAAACTGGACAAACTCTTTCGGAGTATCAGGGTTTCGGACGAGAACTCATCTGTTACATGGCCCCCAACTCTGTTTTGGTGTCAAAAAGTGGAGGCAAAGTGGTCATTCCTTTTGTGCTGGGCAACGTAGGATAACCTCTGGGGGGACAAAGCAACCGGGGCATAGGGGCTCCGACCAGCGCGACTCCAGGCCCGTTGCAGAGGCCTGGTGGAGACAATGAACCGAGGAGACTACACTACTTGCTCCGGAACAATTTCAATCCCATCTTGGCTTCATGAGTACTCAGATCGAAGCTTCGTCTCTCTCCGCAACGTTTGCTCTTGATTTTGTTGGAGATACGCCATGCAATGATAAATAATAGCACACTCTATTTTGGCATGCCCCGGTTCCTGTCGAACCACGTGGTCATGTCTCCGGTCCCGTGAAGTCCACGGGGGCTGAAGCGGAGTCTCCACGAGGGAGAAACGCAATTTAGCCGGACGGCCTTCACGGGTGACTCATGTTCGCCGGGTTTCGATCCCCGTGCCGATCCGACCAATCACACCCCTTTCGTTATGAATTTTCGTTCCCCACCCAAAGTTCCGAAAATTCGTCTCGCTCCCGTTTTTCATCACTTTTGAAATAAACAACTGATGTCAAGGATACCTCAACATGTAGGACCAGGGTGACAATGCAATCAACGTGAACCATAAATTGGCTCCAGAGAAACTTGCAGTTGTCAGGGGAGATTAAAGTTCCCGCCTTTAGAATCAGCTCCTGGTAATTGTATCCATTTGATTATTTCTTGTTCAGGTAATCAGAAAAAACATATAGTCTACGATGAAAGGAGGTGCTAACTAAAAACACTGCATTGATCTAGTAGAAACGTATTTATGTAAGTATAACGCGTCACACATATACCTTTTTCCTTGAGATGGAGGCCAGTGGATCCAATTGGCAACTCTTATCAAGTACTAGTAGGGAACAAAAGTTTTCAAAGGTATCACCGTCTCCATCTAACCAAATTGTCGATATTATACAAAGCATCATCATACACTGCACAGAAAGAAGGAAGAACAAGTCTCAGCTCCTAAATCACTTTTTTTTCTTCAAATAGACATTATTAAATTCGACATACTTCATCGCGGGCAGATTCAGCAATTGCTTGTATATCTACTTTTCCATTCCTTACTCTTGACATATCGGCATTGAATAATATCGTTAATCTGCACATATTGCACCACCATTTAGTCTTCGTGCAACAGAGGACCTGCTCTTGACTTAGATATAGAGCGAAGCTCACCTGTCTTTCATGCGGATCGAGATCGTTTTAGCTTCTTCTTTTGCCTTTGATTCAACAAGGCTCCTTCCATGATTTCTTAGCCTTGAAAGCAGTTCTTTCACTGTACCATCATCGAGCTCCAAATCTGAAAGATCATTTTTAAGATCCGCAGCAGCAGCTATTGTCTCGCTTACAAGAAGCGTTTTAATAACTTCCCACGTGTTATATCGAGCTGAACGTAGAAACTCCTTGACTGGTTCGGCTAGAGCTCTTGTAAGTCTCCCCTGAAATAACATCGATCCCAGATAAAACGAGGTATCCATGTTCGGCCATGACAGACGTCAACATATAATTTGCTAAAAGATGAATCGGAAGTTCGGAAGAACCTGAGATCTGCCACAAATATCTGCCACTTTCCGTTTCAAAACACGAACTGACTCCACATGAGCGTCGATGGCATGCTTAAGCTTATCCTCGAAAGTTGCAGGATCCCATTTCACTTGTTGAATAGTAGCATCTGTAAAGCCACATGCAATATGCAAGCATTTGGACAGAATCGGAGTGGAGTGCAAATTGAGGAATAACATTCTTTAGAATAAGAAAGCTACCAGTACCCAGTGGATCAACATTTTCCATGTAAAAGAAAGTAGTAGTATCAGAAACATACCTTCACATCCTTTTCTGAACTTATGCAAGAATGATTGCGCACAAGCACGAGCGGCAACGCGGAATTCCTGCATTTTTAGGGCCTCATGAAAGGACTCCTTGAATTATTTTAAAGTTCCATTCAGAAAATGCTTCATAAGAGATATGTACGCAGGATGGACAAGCTACAAAATGAAATTTGTATCGAATAAGACAAAAGTACACAAGAGAATGCTTTTCAGAGACAAAAATGCAGCATTTTCTAAACAAGGATATGAAATGATTGGCGGACAATAAAAAAGAATATGGATTCGTTGTAAGGTTCTTGTTCCCCTTGGTAGGCTTGGAATGTTTTTGGGGAACAAACTCTGGACCACCGCGTTACCCATCCTGGCGGCACTAGGGAACTTCACCAGCGCCACCTCCTAGCCTAACCTACGCTCCCTCTATCGCTGTTGCGTAAGGGGCCTGTTGGCGAAGAGCAAGCAGACCCCGGCGGGCATTTCGCTGGATCGTTGGTTGTCCGGATCTAGGAGGTACGACGGCCATGTAGTAGGTGACGTGGAGGTAGAGCCTGATCTAGGCACTGCGGGCTGGCTGCTAGAGGTCGCCATTCTTGGGCGTTCTTCGCACGGATCTATGCGAGGTGGCACTCTAGGTGGTCGCACATGTTTAGAACTGGCACGTCAGGGAGCCAGGGTCACATCCTCCACTTGCAGCCACCGATTTCGCAGCTGTCCCCGCAATCTGCCATGGGACGAAGTCTTGGAACTGATCGGCGGCTTATGAGCTTATAATTGTTGACTATGCGCAGTCATGCTGATGGGTCGCCTATCGGATATGATGTTAGGCGGATGTAGCTTGTCATTGCCCATGGTTGACCCGACATGGTTGCCCTGATTCAGATCTGGACGGCTTGGTGGTGGTGAACCATATCCAGTCGGTTGGGTGCTGGCGGTTGCAAACAGTGCTACCGCGACTACAAGATGGCAGTGCTCACTAAAAGATCTTTGGGAGGGCTCATCTTCTCCCGATCCGGTAACTGACTTCGGCGGTGACATGCGAACTATGGATGATGGCTTGACATAAAGGGATGGTTGTAAAGTGCCGGCAGTAGCACATCACAACTATCTAGAGGCGGGTGTGTTCTCATCATGTTTGTATAATCTTGATTTGAGCCAATAAAATGGCTCTTGCTCTTTATTCATGGCTTGAAGAAAATATGATGATCTGTAATCAATAGAGTAACATCAAGATTTGCATCCAAGATTGCTACTATGGTATACGACTGAGAAAATGGACTGATTTATTCACACTGTTTATGACAAAAACTGTCAGCGACAAGGAGCAAGGCGCCGACGACCCACAAGAACAAGCGCAAGTGGTGGGCCGGCCCAGGAGGCAGCCTCGCCTACCGGCTCGGCTGGCTGGCCCGGAATGGGCCAAGGTGGGCACAATACTTAAGCAAGTCGACCCTGCGTGAGTAGCTGGCGAACGGCTGGCTGGAAAGTCACTTTACTCTTTTTCGTCTTGTAATAGTCTTCCTCCTTCCTCCCGATCCCCATCCATGGATCCATGACATTGTAGCTCGAATTGATGATAATGGAAGCTAGCTGAGGTAATTGATGAGTGAGTGTTAACAAAAACCAAGTCAACTGCTGATTAAACTGTGACAAGAAACTATTGTTTGATCATGATCTTGAGGGACCGCTTGGAAGGCTCACTTACATTAGACTCACACGTGCTTCTAAAGATGGAGAGGGGGAAATTGGATGGTGAGAACAACAAGCTGAAGGAGATGGTCACTTTGAGATATACACTTCTTCTGGCTAAGGATGAGGAGGCAGTTAGGAGGCTAAAGGGAAGCAGCTGAAGCCACAAATCACCTTGACCTTCACCTACCGTGATGCCACTACCAGAGAGAGAACTAGAGGGTGATCATGTTATTTACTCTACTGGTCTTAATTTGAGGTTCCGACTCTTCCACTTCCTGAAATGCATGGCAAACCCATGGTGGGGCCCGTTATCCCGGGAAGCAAGGAGCCCTCGGGCACTTGGGTGTGTTATAACTAATCTTGATATTTTTATCAGCATGTTTATTTCGTTTAGGTATGTAGTGTAGGTTCAGAAGTTGTAGGTCGGCAAGGGTTCAGCGGAGGCGTGCGAAAAAGGCGAGATGCCAAGCTGCCGTGTGAGATGGCGAGCACGGCGAGATGCCGATGGCAGCGAGAGGCTGCAAAGCTGCGCGAGGCGGCACGGCCGTGCGTACGGCAAGCGCATGGACGGCGAAGCGGGACCGGCTGGATGGGTTGGTTAGATGCATGCAAGTGGTTAGCTAGCTTCATGGATGAGTTTGTTAGCATGCATGAGTAGCTAGTTG
>NW_021246767.1:0-627 GCF_002162155.2 Triticum dicoccoides | reverse complement strand
CGCACTTCGTGTACAAACTGGACAAACTCTTTCGGAGTATCAGGGTTTCGGACGAGAACTCATCTGTTACATGGCCCCCAACTCTGTTTTGGTGTCAAAAAGTGGAGGCAAAGTGGTCATTCCTTTTGTGCTGGGCAACGTAGGATAACCTCTGGGGGGACAAAGCAACCGGGGCATAGGGGCTCCGACCAACGCGACTCCAGGCCCGTTGCAGAGGCCTGGTGGAGAAAATGAACCGAGGAGACTACACTACTTGCTCCGGAACAATTTCAATCCCATCTTGGCTTCATGAGTACTCAGATCGAAGCTTCGTCTCTCTCCGCAACGTTTGCTCTTGATTTTGTTGGAGATACGCCATGCAATGATAAATAATAGCACACTCTATTTTGGCATGCCCCGGTTCCTGTCGAACCACGTGGTCATGTCTCCGGTCCCGTGAAGTCCACGGGGGCTGAAGCGGAGTCTCCACGAGGGAGAAACGCAATTTAGCCGGACGGCCTTCACGGGTGACTCATGTTCGCCGGGTTTCGATCCCCGTGCCGATCCGACCAATCACACCCCTTTCGTTATGAATTTTCGTTCCCCACCCAAAGTTCCGAAAATTCGTCTCGCTCCCGTTTTTCATCA
>NW_021246766.1:0-398 GCF_002162155.2 Triticum dicoccoides | reverse complement strand
TGATGAAAAACGGGAGCGAGACGAATTTTCGGAACTTTGGGTGGGGAACGAAAATTCATAACGAAAGGGGTGTGATTGGTCGGATCGGCACGGGGATCGAAACCCGGCGAACATGAGTCACCCGTGAAGGCCGTCCGGCTAAATTGCGTTTCTCCCTCGTGGAGACTCCGCTTCAGCCCCCGTGGACTTCACGGGACCGGAGACATGACCACGTGGTTCGACAGGAACCGGGGCATGCCAAAATAGAGTGTGCTATTATTTATCATTGCATGGCGTATCTCCAACAAAATCAAGAGCAAACGTTGCGGAGAGAGACGAAGCTTCGATCTGAGTACTCATGAAGCCAAGATGGGATTGAAATTGTTCCGGAGCAAGTAGTGTAGTCTCCTCGGTTCATT
>NW_021246765.1:0-2502 GCF_002162155.2 Triticum dicoccoides | reverse complement strand
AGGCCCAACAACGTCTACAAGAAGAAGGTTGTGTAGTAGACATCAAGCTCTTTTCTGGCGCCGTTGCCGGGGAGGTGAGTGCTTGAAGGTATATCTTTAGATCTTGCAATCGAGTCTATTAGTTTCTTGTTTTATCACTAGTTTATTTTATAAAAGAAAACTACAAAAAAATGGAATTTAGTTTGTCTCATATGCTTCATCTTTTTAATATCTTTCGTGAGTATGATGAAAAGGAAAATTGTGCTCAAGTGCTAGAAGAAGATATCTATAAAATGTTTGTCACTACATCTTTGAATGATGAGCATGAATGCAATGTTGTTAGTATGAATTCCTTGAATATCCATGATGCTAATGATATGCAAAGCCACAAGCTTGGGGATGCTATGTTTGATGAATATGATATTTTTTGTCCCCCAAGTTTTGATGAGAATATTTATTATGATGAAAGCATGCCCCTTCTTTGTGATGAATATTAAAGTGGATTTGGAATAGTGTCAACTTTATTTAGTGATTCCACTATCTTGGAAGAGGTTTCAATCAATTATGATGAGAACAAAGTTGCTACTTATGATGATTATTGTGATGAAACTTATGCTATAAAAAGTAGGTGATGATTATATTTATGAAACTTGTCATGATTATGATTACCCTTTTTATGAACATTACTCTTTTAATGTGGAAACAATTTTTAGTGTTCAAGTCTCTTATGATACTCCCACCATTACGAATGAGAAGAATTTTGCTTCTGTGGAGAGTAGTAAATTTTCTATGCATGTAGATCATGAAAAGAATGCTTTAGGTGCTGGTTATATTGTTGAATTCATTCATGATGCTACTGAAAATTATTATGAGGGAGGAACATATGCTTGTAGGAATTGCAATAATGTCAAGTTTCCTCTCTATGTGCTTAAAATCTTGAAGCTATGCTTGTGTTACCTTCCTATGCTAGTTGATTATTGTTCCCATAAGTTGTTTGATCACAAAATCCCTATGCATAGGAAGTGAGTTAGACTTAAATGTGCTGGTCATATTCTTCATGATGCTCTCTTTATGTTTCAATTCTTATCTTTTATGTGAGCATCATTGAAATCATCATGCCTAGCTAGAAAGGCATTAAAGAAAAGCGCTTGTTGGGAGACAACCCAATATTTATCCTTACTTTTTTTGTGTGTCCACATGATTATGCTACTGTTATAATCATGTTTTATATCTTTTGTTTCAATAAAGTGCCAAGTAGAGCCTTTGGGAAGACTTGGGTGAAGTCTTTATGATCTTGCTGTTAAAAACAGAAACTTTAGCGCTCACGAGATTAGCTGCCATTTTTTTACTGCAGAGTGCTTTTAGGTTGATTCTTTTTGCAGATGATTAATAGGCAAATTCCTCAGGTCCACCAATTTATTTCATATTAATAGAACGACATGTTTTTTTAGCGTTTTGTTCTCAAATCAATTCATTAATCTCAATCAAGTGACTAAGAGTAAGATTGTTTGCTATCTAGGTTTGCTATTACACTGTTTCTCTGTTCTATACCATGCACAAACTTTATATGTGTTAAGCTGTTCAAAGTAGCTTGTCACAATAATTTTTATTTCCTAAATCTCATGTAAACAGTGTATATGCTGTAAAATTCTATCACTACGAAAGTAGCTGATATCATTGCCCTTTATGCACTTTGTATTAATGTTCTTGGATGATTTCCTGGTTGTAACCATGTGTCAATATTTGTAGAATACATATTTTTGTGATGCTTTAGGTGATCATAATCAACAGAGAAAGCAATCTTTCATATGGAATTATAATTTATCTATCTGATTAGTTAGTATTGGAATGTTTGAGCTAAATCATGCCACCTTTGATCTGAATGCGCATATGTTCTAATGGTTGTCTAGTTTTCATTCATTAATATGATAGATGCTTACACGTAGCTCTTGATTCTTGCTCGATTTCTCAAGTCAGCCATAAACTAGATATCTCACAATTTGATGATTCTTACATGGCAGGCTTCTGAACTCCGCGAAATTTCAGTGAAATGTAGATGATAAATTCCTTGTTACTATTTCCTGTCACCATGTTCAGGATGTTGCATACAAAGTTGCCATCAGGAAAGTCGATGAAGAACCTGAACAACAACCTCGAAAGTTTATATGTTATGTTGATGTAAACTGGATTGTACTGCTTTGTAACCTTGTTGTGTGATATGTTTAGTGAATCTATGTTGTAAATTATCATTAGATGATGGATTTGTAAACTGCTATGTTGTATATACACACATAATTTTTCTGAGAAAAATATATACATACAGATGGCCGCCTATTGCGTGAACTTTTTGAAATTACTTTCTTTTTGGGCCAAAATTGGCTAAAAAATATACTGTGTTAAAATTGGGCCATAAGAAATTGGCTGCACCGTACGTAAATTGTGCCAACATTCATGACGATTTCTATGACGAAATGTAGTATCCACGTAGGCAGCCACATCATTCAAACTGGTGAATCAAAAATC
>NW_021246764.1:0-507 GCF_002162155.2 Triticum dicoccoides | reverse complement strand
TTTCTACCCTTATCTCCAGCAAGTTTATATTTGGCATTCATACGCTCAATGTTTTCCTTAGTTAACTCATGCATTTTTTAAATCAATTCAGCACGTTGTTTAGCATCAAAATTAACCTTCTCCGAAGATGGAAGAGGCAACAAATCAATGGGTGCACGAGGTAGGAAACCATACACAACTTCAAAAGGGCACATCTTAGTAGTAGAATGCAATGAACGATTATAAGCAAATTCAATATGAGGCAAGCATTCCTCCCACATTTTCTTATTACTCTTGAAAACAGCCCTAAGGATAGTAGACAATGTTCTATTGACTACTTTAGTTTGGCCATCAGTTTGGGGGTGACAAGTAGTACTAAAAAGCAGTTTAGTCCCCAACTTAGCCCATAAACATCTCCAAAAGTGGCTAAGAAATTTAGTATCACGATCTGAAACAATAGTATTTGGCACACCATGCAAGCGAATAATTTCACGAAAGAACAAATCAGCAACATTAACAGCATCATCG
>NW_021246763.1:0-882 GCF_002162155.2 Triticum dicoccoides | reverse complement strand
GATTATATGAGTGGTTAGTCATGCCTTTTGGGTTAACTAATGCACCTAGTACTTTCATGAGATTAATGAACGAAGTTTTACGTGCTTTCATTGGACGATTTGTGGTAGTTTACTTTGATGACATATTGATTTATAGCAGATCTTTGGAAGAACATTTGGAACATTTACGTGCTGTTTTTATTGCTTTACGTGATGCACGTTTGTTTGGTAACCTTGGGAAGTGCACCTTTTGCACCGACCGAGTATCTTTTCTTGGCTATGTTGTTACTCCACAGGGAATTGAAGTTGATAAAGCCAAGATTGAAGCTACTGAGAGTTGGCCGCAGCCCAAAACGGTCACACACGTGAGGAGTTTTCTTGGCCTCGCTGGATTCTATAGGTGTTTTGTGAGAGATTTCAGCACCATTGCTGCACCTCTCAATGAGCTTACAAAGAAAGATGTGCCTTTTCTTTGGGGTACCGCACAGGAAGAAGCCTTCACGGTATTGAAAGATAAGTTGACACATGCTCCTTTACTCCAACTTCCTGATTTTAATAAGACTTTTGAGCTTGAATGTGATGCTAGTGGAATTGGATTAGGCGGTGTGTTATTACAAGATGGCAAACCTGTTGCATACTTTTCTGAAAAATTGAGTGGGCCTAGTCTGAATTATTCTACTTATGATAAAGAAGTATATGCTCTTGTTCAGACTTTAAAAACATGGCAACATTATTTATGGCCCAAAGAATTTGTTATACATTCTGATCATGAATCTTTGAAACATATTAAAAGTCAAGCTAAACTGAATCGTAGACATGCTAAATGGGTTGAATTCATTGAGACTTTTCCTTATGTCATTAAACACAAGAAGGGAAAAGAAAATGTTATTGCTGATGCATTGT
>NW_021246762.1:0-568 GCF_002162155.2 Triticum dicoccoides | reverse complement strand
TTCAGATATCATTTTGTAGTGCTTTTCAATTTCACGGTCATTTAGCTCTCTAAACAATTAGGTAAATGACCGAAAAACAACAAATGATGTCAGAACATGTTGGAAATTAATGACGTCGCTTTCAATGCTACATACTGAACACAAAAGAAGTCCGGAGTTCAAATAAGTTTAAAAAACATTGAAGTGCCCGTCTAATAGATGAGTTCTCGTCCCAAACCCTGATACTCCGAAAGAGTTTGTCCAGTTTGTACACGAAGTGCGTCCAGTTTTTGCTGTTACCCTCTCTACTCTTTCTCACATGCTATGCGGGTGAAATGATGATACCATGCCAAGTTTCAACATTTTCAGATATCATTTTGCAGTGATTTTCAATTTCACGGTCATTTAGCTTTGTAAACAATTAGGTAAATGACCGAAAAACAACAAATGATGTCGGAACATGTTGGAAATTGATGACGTCGCTTTGAATGCTGCATACTGAGCACAAAAGAAGTCCGGAGTTCAAATAAATTTAAAAAACATTGAAGTGGCCGTGTAACAGATGAGTTCTCGTCCGAAACCCTGATAC
>NW_021246761.1:0-518 GCF_002162155.2 Triticum dicoccoides | reverse complement strand
CCCTCTTATATTATTTAAATATCAGCCAGATAGCCACGTTTGAGGCAGGAACTGCAAGTACTTTAGCCAGTGGGATCTATTTTGTGAGGGAATGGACATGCCATAGGGCACAGGTGAGTCCCCTGGTTGCTCTTTATATTTCTATTCTTATTTTTCTGTTTGTTTCTAATTTTCTTGATACTTTTCGCATGACAGTACCCTGCTTTTTTGTGTTATTACACTAGTAGAAAAAGGGTTAAACGTGAAGCACATTAGTGCCCGTTTGATTTTGGCCCGGTACTAATGGTACCATTAGTGCCGGTTCGAACGGATTTGCATTAATGCCGGTTCGTGTTGAACCTTTAGTACCGGTTCGTGCCACGAACCGGTACTAAAGGGGTTGTGGCAGGCTGGCGTCAGGCCGGGGCCCCACGATCACCTTTAGTACCGGTTCGTGGCACGAACCGGTACTAAAGGTCTAACCTTTAGTACCGGTTCGTGCCATGAACCGGTACTAAAGGGGTCTGACCTATAGTACC